>NC_065446.1:101161264-101462983 GCF_917563875.1 Diabrotica virgifera virgifera
GATAGTATCAAAATGTATTAAAAAAAAATAAAAAATAATTAACATAGTCAAAAATCCTAATGCCAAATTTTTCAAAATTTTTAGTTTATAAACATTTAGAATAACTTTAAAAATGTCCGTAGAAACAATCTTTTTATATATTCGAAAAGATAGTATTTTAACACGAATTTTCAAATAAAAAAATTTAGCCTGGGCTCATTTGGGACAAAGTTAGCCATATGTTTTTTTAATTCACAGCTAATTTTTTTATAATAATTAAGGAATCTCATGAATGCCATTTTAAAGCATGGGATTTGTATTTTTTCTTAAAAAATTTGTACAAACATTATACCTTCACAGCACCCTCTACGATTTTTCAAAAATGTAGTACAAACGATTACTAGGGGGAACCTACAAATCCACCGAGTTAAAATAACGAAAAAGCAATTTCAAACGAATATAATTTGCTGTATCTCCGGATCAAGTCAATAGATTTTGATCTATCTTGTTTTAATTGGTATGTAATTTTTACGCACATTACAAATATGCAAGTTGTTTATAAATTTATTAATTCATAAACAGTCTAATTTGCTTAAACAATTCTTGAAAAAAATATTTTTTTTACAAAAATTTATTTTTTTAATCATAGTATCATTAATGATCACAGAAAAAGTTAAAGTTCACTTTAACAAATAAATGATTTTTATTAGATAATTATTTATTGAAGATAATTTATTTATTAAAGTATACCTTAACTTTTTCTATGAATAATATTAAAATTTTTGATATTAAATGATATTAAAATCATGGATTTTTGGGAAAAAATTATTTTTTCAAAAAATGTTTAAACAAATTAGACTGTTTATTAATTAATAAATGTCTAGACAAATTGCATATTTGTAATTTACAAAAAATTATATACAAATTAAAAAAAGAACGATCAAAATATATTCAGTAGATCCCGAGATATCGAAAATGATAGTAGTTTTAAGTTGCTTTTTTTAGTTTTTGAACTCGTGCATTTGTCGGCTCCCAGCTCCCCCTTCACTTACCACGACTAGTCAACAATTGAACTAGGTACATTTTCAAAAATTCTTGTAAAATACCAGCTTTTCTAATATGTAAAATGACTTTTTCTATGGACAATATTTTTAAAGTTATTCTAAATATTTTTAAACTACAAAATTTCACAAATTTGGCATTAGGATTTTTGACTATATTAGATAATTTTTTTATCGTCTTTTAGTACATTTTGATAGTATCAGTTTTCTACTTTCATTTGTCATAAGTAGAATTGCCCTATCTTCATTATTTTCTGTCTTATATTATTGCAAAATAAAGGTCTCTGGAATAAACAATTAGAATATCTCTTAAACTAATTAATGGATCGGTCTCAAATTTTGAGGGTTTGTTAAGTACCACAATACCCAACTTTAGGTGAAACACTAAAGTTCTAAGGTAGTTTTAGTAAAAGTTATTAACAAATAACAATTTTCACTTATTTTGCAGTTTGCGTAGCAACAAAATAACTTTTTAACTTTCAAAAATCGGCGTTTTGAAGGTTTTTTAATGTTCTAAAAAATTAAATTTTATGTCAACAATTTAGCTTTTGAATGGTGTGCAAAAAATCGAAAAAATCGCGATTTTTGCACTAACTTTCCGAAATAGGTAGTTTTTCGTCCTATAGGTATACAATAACTAAAAAAGTAGTCAGCTACCTGGATTTTTGAGTGTCCCGAACATAGTTTGTTTCTAGCTTATTACCCTGGAGTAATAAAGTTGTTTCCTAATACCTTGAATCAATTCAAATGTATTGATCAATACGTACCTCTGCGAAATTATATGTTTCCAAAATAACGTGTCCATTTTTGGGACAGATCGTGCTGTTGGTTGAACAATCAATATCAGTTATATTTTCCCATTGATTTATCATAAGGGCTTCGTTTCCGAATCTAAACCATGAAAAATAAGACAACCACTTGAGGTAGTGTGGTAGAGAACTAAAACATTATAATTTTTTATTTGTTTATATTTGAATCATAATTATGTTTTTTGTATTCATTCATTAATAAATGTAAGAAATACAATTTTAAAAACAAAATTGTGACATCTATGTCTCAGTGTCATGTGCAAGATTACGAATATTCACATCCAAAAATCACAAAGATTAAAAACCAGTGTTAAAAGTGATAACAAGTGATAAAAAAATTTTTTAGGTAGTGTTATAAAAGTTGATCTAAGCCACTTTTGGGACATTTTTTCACTTTGATTAATATTGTTTAAGATTATAGAAAGTCTTTTTACTGCGTCTTTTCTATATTCTAATATTCGCGGTGTGCAAGTACTTGGAAGGGATACGCGAAACGATTGTGCGCGAATAGCGGAGAAAAATTGCAACTTTCTTAAATCACATTGTCAATTGAAATTTTCAAATTGACGTACATTTCATACCTATTGTCATTTAAGAAGAAAAATTATATATTGCTCCATAATATTGATATGATATGCAATTATTATATAAAGATAAATTTAATTAATTGTATTTTGCTTGCAGTACTGCATTTTAATAACTAATTTTATTTACTACATATAATTATTTACGTTTTAATAACATAACCTAAATCTTATTTTTTCTTCTTATTATTTTTTTTGGACTATGGCCTTGACAATTATTATCCAATAACCAGGACCATATGATTGGCCAATATAATTAAAAGTGCGAATAAAAGTGCAGAGCGTAGAAACCAGGTGTCGCTTTACCGAACTTGCACGGTCCCAATACAGGGTGTTTGGTAAAGAATGGGCCATAGCTTAATCTTAGATTCCTGAGGTCAAAATAGGTCGATTTAAGCTAAATTACCTTAGTACCAAAGTTGATAATAACCGAAATAGAGGGTGTCAAAGTTAAATTTTTATTTTATTTATTTTTAAATATTTCCTGACAGGCATGGTACAACAACACGAAATTTGGTAAGTGGTGCTGGTACTGTACACCCTACTAAATTATGTTAAACAAACGTTTCTGGCTACTACCAGAGGCGTACGATGGGGAACGAGAATGGTTAGCCCTTCCCAAATTCTACGCCACTGGCGGAATTTCTATTTTAGTGCAATTTTTTTATTCTCTTTTACTTTCTATTTAAATAACATACTGTTCATTCGTAACGATAAAGCCATTAGTTTTCGAGATATTTGAAGCTAAAACGAAGGAGCATAATACATTAGTCAAATAAGTGTCCCTTTTCATTTTTAACTTCAAATATCTCGAAAACTGATGACTTTATCGTTACGAATGAAGAGAATGTTATTTGCATAGAAAGTATTGGAGAATCTAAAAATTATGCGAAAATAGCAATTTCATCAGTGGTGTAGAATTTGGAAGTGTCACCCATTCACTTTCCCCTGTCCTACGCCTCTGGTATTAACCACAAACGATTATTTAACATAATTTAGTAGGGTGTACCGTACCTACACTTTCTGCCAAGTACCATAAAGATTTGTCAAATAGTTTTATAGTACCGGGCACACATAGTTCTTAAAGTTTTAAGTAAAGAATAAATTATTAAAAAAGAGAGAATACATACTTTAAAATAATTTAGCATATTCGTGTGATACTTGGTATAAAGTGTAGGCACTGTACACCCTACTAAACTGTTTTAAATAATGGTTTCTGGCTAATACCAGAGTCGTACGACAGGGGAAAGTGAATGGTTGACCCTTCCCAAATTCTACGCCACTGATGAAACTGCTATTTTAGCATAATTTTTAGATTCTTCAATACTTTCTGTGCAAATAATATGCTCTTTATTTGTAACGATATAGTCATTAGTTTCCGAGATATTTGAAGTTAAAAATGAAAAGGCACACTTATTTTGATTAATGAATTATGCTCCTTCGTTTTAACTTCAAATATTTCGAAAACTAATGGCGTAATCGTTACGAATGAAGAGCATGTTTTTTACATAGAAAGTATTGGAGAATCCAAAAATTGGACTAAAATGGAAATGCCGCCAGTGGCGTAGAAGTTGGGAAGGGTCAACCCTTCACGTTCCCCCGTCGTACGCCTTTGGTTGTAGCCAGAAACGTTTGTTTCACATAATTTAGTAGAATGTACAATATCAGTACCACCTACCAAATTTTGTGTTGTTGTCCCATGCCTGTCAGGAAATATTCAAAAATATATAAAATAAAATTTTAAATTTTACACTCTGTATTTCGGTTATTATCAACTTTTGTACTAAGGTAAGTTAACTTAAATTTTAACTTAACTATTTTAACCTCAGGAATCGAAGGTTAAGCTATGGCCCATTATTTACCAAACACCCTGTATTTTCTATATTCAAAAATTCTGCGTTTAGCCTTCCGACGACCAACCATTCTTTGTTACACGGATGACCAACGGGGGTAAAAAATTACCCAAGTTAAAAATGACAGTTGACAAAATTTAAGTTGTTTTAAGAAATAAAATAATGTATTCGTAATTTTAATGTTAGTATTGTATTAATAAAGAATAAATAAACATTAGTAAAACATATTTTAAGAAGTACAACTGAACAAAAATAGGAATCATCATTTTGAATGTAGAACTAACGAAATTTTAAAATATACACTAATTTAAGTCACCACAGGCTTAACAAACAATTTTTTGTTCAAGATTTGAATGTTTCTTACAAACAATTCCACGTAATAGACGGTATTTACTTAATATAAAATTGGAACATGGAAGGCCAAGGGAGTTCGTCTTTGACCCCAAATTCAGAAAATTGTTTCTTTCGTAAAATATAGGGAATTTTTTTTATTACAAAATATGAAGGTATCTAGAATGATATTAAAGTCAAATAAACAAATAATGAGTTTAAAATTGAAAATATTTCTGAATTTATTGAATAAAACATACACTGGGGTCAAAATTTACCTCCTTTGGTCATCAGAAGGTTAAATCTTCTAGACCTGACGTTTTTCTATCCTTAATGCTGTTTATAGCATCTTCTACTTTCGCTTCGCGAATAGGTGGTCCGGTATCGTCATTTTTATTTTGTGTGATAGTGATACTCCTATTGTCTTCAAATATTGTCACCTAGTTCATCCATGTTGTTTTTATATCTCAATATTAGGTATTGGATTCTCTTGAGTGTCTGTTAAGTGTACCGGTTTCTTTGGTTTATAGAGGTCTGGTGCTTCTTTGATTTTTTTGTGGAAGTTGAACGAATAGTGTTTACTGTTATTCCAGAGTTTTGTTTTTAGCTTCTGTGACAGCTTCTCTTATCTCGCTGTCTAATCGCTGAGAGGCGGCATAGTTTTCCGCTTGGATTCTCTTAGAATCCTAGAAACTTATTATGTATAGATATGTTACGGTTGATGTGATAAATCCGGTCTGCATTAATAATTATTACCGGTAAATATTAATAGTAACCGTAGCAGCTGGTCAATGTGGTTAATAATGCCTTTATAATTAGATTTACCGGTTATTATTAATCGGAGTGAACATCATCGGAGTATACGGCCCAGAAAATAACAAGCCTCAAACAAGAAGGGAAATCTTTTATGACGAATTACAACAAGTAGTAGATCAAGTTAGAGGGAAGATGATAATACTGAGGGATTTTAATGCTCGAATAGGTAACCAAGTAATACCCGGAGTTAAGAAAAAACACAATGAAAATGTTAAAAACGAAAATTGAGAACTGATGAAAAACTTCTGCACAAATAACGAACTTAGAAAAAACAACACATTTATTGACTACAAAGACCAACACAAATATACATTCAATAACACTCGTGGACAAAGATCTATGATAGATTATGTTGTAACCAACAGAGATATACATCCATCAAAAATAATCGACGTAAGATACCTCAACTCAGCAGATGTAGGTAGCAACTATAGCCTAGTATTATGTAAAATAGGAATCATTATGAAATATTTCACACCTAAGAGGGCAGCACCAACACAAACAAAAATCAAAGTCGAAGGACTACATATGGAATCCACGGAATACTTATACAGGAAAAGAATATCAGAGAAGATTGCTGAGAATGGAATATTAGAAAACGATAACATCTATGAAAGCTGGCAAAAACTCAAAAATAATACAATCGACGTTGCAACAGAATCACTTAGAGAGAGAAAAGTAACGAATACTCACATATTAAAGATGAAAACACCGTGGTTTAGAGAAGAAGTTAAGATAAAATGCGAAGAAAAGAAGAAAGCCTTTTTACAATACAGAACAAAACAAACACAACAGGCATACAACCACTACAAACGAGTACTGGCAGAGTTTCTCAAAACAGATGGAACACGACTTCTACGGAACACAAAAAGAAGTATGGAGAATGATCAGAGGTCAAAGAAAGGAGATAAACGAATTAATAAAAGCGAAACACATTCAGAAGGAAACATGGGCAGACTACTTCCGATCTCTATTTGCTAAAGGCGACGATAATGAACCACCAATACCTGAAGTTACGACAAACGAAGAAATAAACATCGAGGAGGGAGAGGTAAAGGAAGCATTAAGAAAATTAAAAAATAGAAAATCTCTAGGAGAGGACAGAATATCGAACGAAATCCTAAAGTACGGAGGACAAGATCTAACTAAACAACTATTAAAACTAATACAAAAAATATTAGAACAAAACAGAATACCAAAAGAATGGAGATCAAGCATCCTAATACCTCTCTTCAAAAAAGGAGACAAATCAGACCCGGAGAATTACAGAGGGATTAACTTATTAAACACAGCATTAAAATTAACAACAAAAGTGATAACAAACAAATTGAATGAAATTATAACATTAGCAGAAGAACAACAAGGTTTTAGGTCGGGAATGTCATGCACTGGCGCTGTATTTATAATGAGGCAAGTTCAAGAGAAATCATTGGAATACAACAAACCGGCATATTTATGTTTCGTGGACCTTAAGAAAGCATTTGGCAGGGTCACATTAAAGGACGTTATGCACTTGTTATACTCGAGAGAGGTACCTCTGGGAATAATTAAAACGATAGAAAACATCTACCAGAACAACACAATAAAAGTAAAAGTGGAAGATGAACCAACTGACCCAATTGAAGCCGGCAATGGGATAAGACAGGTGGATTCCTTGAGTCCTTTATTGTTCAACCTGATCATGGACGAAATAATAAAAAAAGTAAGAACTAAAAAAGGATACCAAATGGGAGAAAAACAACTTAAAATAATCTGCTATGAGGATAATGCAATACTAATCTCTCAAAGTGAAGACGATTTACAACGTATGCTTCACCAATTCAACATAATCGGCAGAAAATTTAACATGTTAATTTCCTCAAAAAAGACAAAATGCATGGTTATAACAGCAGATCCAATAAGATGTAAATTGGAGCTGGAAGGTCAGATAATAGAACAAGTGATGGAGTTTAAATATCTAGGCATCACACTATCTAGCTACGAAAGGCTCGAAACAGAAGGGGAAGATCAAGTGAATAGAGCAAACAGAGCCGTAGTTTGCTTGAATGACACAATATGGAGAAATAAAAATATCGGAAAAGAAATGAAAGGCAGAATTTACAAAACAGTCATCAGACCAATAATGACATACGCGGCAGAAACACGACCCGACACAGATAGGACAAAAAGATTGCTCGAAACAGAGTAGATGAAAACCCTTCGAAAAATCGATGGTAAGCCTCTATGGGACAGAGCTAGAAGTACAGATATACGACGGAGATGCAAGGTGGATAAGATTAATAACTGGGTAAGAAACAGAAGAATAGAATGGAATGACCACATAAGCCGAATAAATAGGGTAGTCAGGACAGCGAGAGACGGTTCCCCAATAGGAAGACGATCAGTGGGAAGACCACGAAAACGATGGAACGACAACTTACTAGAGGCACATTGAAAAAGCAGACAGAGTCATGTCTATACAAAAAGAAGAAGAAGGTTATTATTAATACTTTCCTAACAATTCTGGTTAATGTAATAAAGCAACAGAATTTATGAATAATAAACTCAACCAAACACCTTATAAATAAAAACAAACTGACGCAGTAGGATTTAAGTTACTAGACTATAATTACTTGTTTTTATAGGAAATACTCTTGTGGTACTTATAATTATTACAAAGAACGCTTAAGTTTTTGCATTTGCTGCGTGTTTAATTGCATTGTCCACAACAATAATTGCAGTGGCGGAATCCTTGACTGCCTAAATCGAATTTTTACGAACGCAAGCACTTCATTGACTGAAATAAGTGTTTCCTTGCAGGTGGAAAATTCGTTTCTTGCATGAAGTTGGTTTAAAATGCCTTGCTTATTGCCTAGCTTGTATAGCTTTTCATCTATAACAGAAATAATAATGGCAATAATGTTTCGGCTATCGGCCTTAGCTCTCTAAACTTCTGGAATTCGCACTCTAACACGTTGACCTACTTTTTCAACAAGGAATCTATCATTAGAATGCTTTAACATTTTGTCAGATTCTTTTATAAGTGGCTGTTTATCAAGATCCCGAGTCTCCTGAATTTTCTTTTGAAGTTTCGTCAATTGCACTGCCATCTTCTTCGTCTCCATCATTTTCTTTAACGCCAATACTGGCATTGTCTTCCTCATTGGCAGCAATTATTGCACACGCATTATGTTCGATTGGGCTGTTATTGTTACTTGTATCTTCAATATTCGCTAACTGTGAATCCTCGGTTGCACTATTGAGTTCCATATCACCACGGTGCTATGCTCCATCATCAGCGTCATCAGAATGATCTGCTATTATCGCTTCTAAATCTTCTGATTTCGGAAAAAGTACCAGGAGGAACAGTTGTTTTTAATCCTACTTTAGCCGTATGTATTTAATACATTAAATAGTGTATTACACAGTGGCCGCTTCCGACTACAGATTGACTAACACTGTAGTATGCCATATGCGACATATTTAGCTCTGGTATGTCGCAGTGACTAATAAACCTCCCTACACTCCGTAAGCTTCTACGCACGTAACAGTATTGAAATGTATCATATTTACCGTGCTAATCTGGGATTTATTAATAATTACCGGTCGATGTGATTAATTCTGCCATATTTATTACTTTTACCTAGCTGTTCGGTTTGTATTAATAGTAACCGGTAATTATTAATAATTTCCAATTAATCATACTGACCATAACAGATGTTTATTATACATATATTAAAATAGCTTACCCCAGGTTCATGAAATATCCACCGAAAAGCAAGAAAGGTATGACTAATGGTGCACCCAGCGTCAAGGCCATAGATGTATTTCTTGAAATACAAGAAACTAAATAACCTAAAAAACACAAATAATACTGCTATTATTATTTATTTATTTATTTATTTATTTATTAACCATACAGACTAAATGTCTCATTACATGGCTAAAAAAAAATATATACATTTACAATTCTATAGTTTTAAATAGATGACTTTCTAAGTTATATAAAAATTATACAAATTATCTCATTATCACTTCCAGCATTGTAGAGGCTTGAATATTTTTTACATAGAGGTGTTTAAAATTTGACTTAGTATCAATTTATAGAACTTTGTCCGATTCAAGGACCAATCTACATCAATTAAACTGTTAAAATTGTTTAATAACTTAAGTGCATTGGCAAGGGGAGATCTTGTTGCAACAAGATTGTGAGGTATATTGAACATTAATGAAGATCGTGTCCGACGAGGAGCAATATTGAATGGAATGAGTGAAAGTAAATATGGGCTGTTAATCTTATTGTTAATTATATTGTATATAAACATAATTACCATTAAGTCCCTTCTTTGTCCTAGAGACAATATTTTAAACTCGTTTCTCAAGTGAGCCGACCTAACAGAATTATAATCAGGGCATTTTTTGTGTTTTTTAAAATACAAATACCGAAGAACTTTATTTTGTACCTTTTCTAATTCTTTAAGCGTTGACATATACTCACAAAACCATATTACGCTTGCAAATTCCAATTTAGGTCGCACTAAAGTAAAATAGAGAAATTTTATTGTATTAATATTTGTAAATGCCATTGTCTGTCTTCTAATAAATCCAAACAATTTGTTTGCCGCTGAGATCGACTGATTTATATGTTTCCCAAACGAAAAAACTTGATTGTATGTTACTCCCAAGTCTTTTACTTCAGTAACCCTAGCCAATCTCTCACCTCCCATCTCATAATCAAAAATAACTGGTTCCTGTAACCGAGTTATCGTCATAACTTTGCATTTATTAATATTAAACTCTAACTTATTAACTATACTCCATTCGTAAATACTATCAATGTCTCTCTGTAACTTAATACAATCACGTACTGACTGAATAATTTTGTACATTTTTAAATCATCTGCAAATAAAAGACACTCAGTATATTTACAAATAGAAGGAAGGTCGTTAATGAATATAATAAAGAGAAGAGGTCCTAAATTTGAACCCTGAGGAACTCCGGAATTGGCGTAAAACTTTCCTGATACATTACCTTTGTGTCGAACTATAAAACGTCTGTTTTCCAGATAACTTTTGATGAGTTCAATAAAATTATTAGACAAGCCATAAGTACTTAACTTTTTTAGTAACACATCATGATTAACGCGGTCAAAATCTTTTCTAAAATCCGTGTATATCGTATCAAGTTGCAATTTAGTGCTTAATGTGTCAGCAACCTGATCTGCAAAAATAAATAAATTTGTATTTACTGACTTGTTTAGCACAAAACCGTGCTGTTGAGACATTATGTACTTTTCTATATATGAATATAACTTGTTATGTATAATTTGTTCAAAAAGTTTGGCGGGAGCACACATGATTGCTATAGGTCTGTAGTTTTCAATGTTTTGTAATGTTCCAGATTTATGTATTGGTGTAGTAACTGCAGTTTTCCAAATTGTAGGAAAGACTTTAGAATTAACTATGCTATTAAAAATATGTACCATCGGTTCAATCAACCACTCACTACAACCTTTTAATATATAAGGTGGAATACCGTCAGTACCCGCAGCTTTCTTTGGCTTTAATTTTTTTACAGCTTCTTTAAAATCATTGTAATCTATTGATTCAATTGCGAAAAAATCATTGTGCAAGTAAGAACTATTACCAAAATCTAAATTATAAGTCGCTTTATCTGAGTTGTATGTAGATGCAAAAAACTTAGCAAATACTTCAGCTGTATTTTCACCATCAACATTCTGACCTAAGTAAACAAAATTTCCAGCATGAGTACAATTGGATTTTTTGTTTTTAATATAGTTCCAAAAATAATTTATATTACCCTCCACATTTTGTTGCACTTCTTTTAAATATTTATTCTCTTCTATTTTTATTAAGTATTTTAATGCACGTCTGCTTTCCTTGTATTTTTCTAAATAGTAATTTAATTTGAGATGTTCTGTAATTTTCTGAATTTATTTTTATTTTTAATTAAATCTTTTATTTCTTGTGTATACCAACTAGGAAATAATTTTTAATTATTGAATGTTTTAAATTTTGGTACACAATTCTGTATAATTTTATTCCATATTTCATAAAAAGTTTCTAAAGCTAAGTCTACATTTGTTTCATTTTTTACTGCGTCCCAATTTGTATTTCGGACATTATTAACCAAAAGTTCAAAATTTGCTTTTTTATAATTATATTCATTGGACAAATTTACTTCAAATTTTTGCTTATTACTTTTATTGTAGACTATATTAAAATTAAGAGTAGGGTGATAATGATCTTCCTTCACAAATGGCGTTAAGTCTTGTGTTACTACATATTTTGATGAATGATTTTCAGAGCATATTATCAAGTCAAGTGTTTTACCTTGAAAATTTGTAATGTTATTAAAAAGCTTAAATGAATTAAAATCTAAAAATGATTGCAAAATATTTAATTTAGTATTAGAAACATTGATCTCACTCACGTAACCTTTAATTTCTGGTATATTAAAATCACCAAATATATACGTCTTTTCAATATCAACAATGTTATCTTGAAGGAAATTTACTAGTTGTTCATATATATTATCAGAGCTGTTTGGGGGTACATATAAAGCAAAAATTGTATGTTTTTCATTACCTGCTAATTTAATATGAATCGCTATTGCCTCAAATTTTGTACAATGTTTGAAAATTTGTGCAATTTTATACTCCTTTCTTACTGCCACAAGAACTCCCCCTCCTCTAGTTTTCCAGTGAATTCTAAATCCCTATCTGCCCGTATTAAATTATACATACTTGTATCAACAATTTCACCATCCCTAACCCCATCTTGAATCCATGTCTCTACTGCAATTATAATATCGAATTCCAAGGTTTGTGAACCCCTATAAAAATCATGTGTTTTTGTATTCAAACCCCTACAATTCTGGTAATAAACATTCAGGTTGTTTGTTATGTCTTATAGCTATTATTGCAGTAAGCCCAGATACTGTAAATAGTATTTTAATACAATGTTATTAAAGTAGAAAATATAGCGCCATCATACATATTATCGCTGGAAAAAGGATAACTCATTTTTGTGAGCAGATACTATAATACAACTGTCAATTACTTAATACGGAAGAACATAGATCTGAAACCTCTAAACCACATACCACACATGAGTACCTCTTGACAGATTTGCGAACATATTGTGAAAAGTAATTTATATTTGATTCTTCTTGCAGCAAAATAGTCAGTAAAGTAATAAAACTGTAACGTTAATATTGACAGATTGTTATACAAAAAGAAAATATAAACATGTAAAAAAGCCCAGCCCAAAAATTTCAGACCTATACACATATAAGCAATGGCTAAATATATTTAAAATATGTAGAAGTAGCTTCAATAATTTATCAGTATAGTACATTTTAAACAAGATTAAGTACATTTTTTGGAAAATACGTCTGATGTATTTACGTACTGAAACCAGTAAACTTACATTTATCCATTAAAACCTGTAACCTCTATGTAACAAAAAAACAAGAACTCATTGATGTATTGATGGACCGAATAAAAACTAGACCTGCTAATTAAATTAAACTATTTTAAGTTGGATTCATTCGAACTTATATTCGTAACAAATAAAATTTCAAATGAAAACTTATCCTCATTAAAATAGTCAAACATGTAAACAAAAGATAAGAACAAGTTTAAAAATTTCATATCAATATAATGTATCTAATGTTTTTCGTACCTAATTAAGAAGCTCATTCTCGTTCTGAATGGTTCTGACACCGTTGCCAGTATTGACATAAATATTTCCGTTCATTGACCACGCACTTTTAACACCATATTTTTTCTTAGCAGCTAAGAGAAGTTTAAACCGAACTTGAGTAAGGTCTTCATTCAGAATATTCCCGTATTTTTAAGCTTGTTTCTGGATTTATATACTTCATTCCGCTTCAGGTTGGTTACAAATTCAACGATGATACTCCTAGGTTTCTGCTCATCTTCAATCTTGCCCACCCTAAATATTCTATTTACTTCCACTAGTGAACATTTAATTTTCATTTGGTCATTAATTAATGTCAAAACTTTGCTTATCACATTCTCCGACGCTTCTTCTTTTACTCCAACAAATCTCAAACTATTCATTCTTGCTGTCTGATTTAGATTATCCAATGTCTGATTAATTATTATAATTTTCATTGCATTGTTTTTTTCTTTTTCTTCTAGGCGATTTAGTTTTGTAACTGCATTATTCAGTGTTGCATCTAATGCTTCAAATTTTTGAGTTAATTTGTCAAGTTTATCTTCTATTTTGCTAAGTGAATTTGTCAATACCTTTGTTATAATGGCTTCCATAGCACTTTCATCGGTTACACTACTGCGCACAGATCTGGTACTCATCATAAAACCTATGAGAACTGGCAACACAGGATAGAAAATTCGATTACAGATAATAGAATAGAAAAAAAAAATGGATTTAACCAAGAAAAACCTTAGTAATTGTAAGTAATTTCTGTATTCTTACTAATGGTTTATCCGTACTTGATATGCACTGGAGACAAAACATAAAACTTCGAACAATTCCACTTAAAAGTCACAGTATTCTGGAGCTCACTGAATGTGGTGTTCACAGTACGAAAGTCATTACTCTACTCATTACATTATAGCCTTCTATGCATTATAACAGCTTAGTTATCATCAAGAGATAAGTAGAAAGGATTAGGACCTTTTTGTTAGGAATAAGGAGGACCTTAGACGACTGAACTAAACAATACAACTGGTCAATATAATAAAGACACGCAAGCTGGAATACTTCAGTCACCTTATGAGACACCCTGAAAAATATGATCTTTTACATTAGAAAATTCAGGGAAAGGTCCAAGGTAAACGTGGTACTGGTAGAAGAAGAACATCATGGCTAAAAAATCTAAGACAATGATATGGAAAATCAACTACATCGTTATTCGAAGCTGCTGTCAATAAAGTCACGATAGCGAATATGGTAGCCAACATGATATCCAACGAGCGATAAAGGTCATGGAACTAGAAGAAGAAGAAGAAATGATCATCAAAAATAATTTGGAACTAATTATTTCTTTTGTCCATTCTTTTTGTCGATATTCACGCGAATTTGATTCGATTAAAAGTTCTTTAATGTGATTGACAATACTAGATTTAGAAATACGTAATAAAACAGTTTGTATGGCGAAGGTTATGATAAACTTCGAATAATATAGAACATAAGATGCAAATGAGTAATCGTTAAGGGTCTTTTTGAATGTACTGGTCTCATTCTCTTTTGATATTGGAATAAAACTTTGGAAAGATATTTTTCTACGGCCGTGCTAAAAGAGCCACTTTCACGTACGCATTTCGTTTCCAAAAGTTGCACTTCCCGCACGGCGTGCGTGAAAGTAAATTTTCCCGCACGGCGTGCGGAAAGTAAAATACCTTGTAGTATTGCATTATAAAATATATGTATTATAATACATGCAACAAACTAATCTTTAGACATTATTTACTAATTTATTTCTAATTTATCTTATTGTGTTGATGTTTTAATGAAATTAGCGCGATTATTTCATTCACAGGAGATTCTGACCAATAGAAAGCTACAGAAATAAAAATTAAAGTGATTGTTGGAGAACTGTATTCTCCACCCAAAATAAATTCTATTTCACCAACAACAAATTTCCGCGCCGCCTCTGTAACAACCATAAATAATAATTCCATTCTTCCAAGAATGTTAATCTCCGCCTCCAAAAACCCAAACACCCCAACGGGAAAATTTGTTAACGGTATGCAAGAGCGGGGTGCAACAGTCAGTCAACTATCAACACTCATTAAGAACGTACGCAAAAACCTCTTTTCATTTACGCTTTTTCGAAGAGAATTCTTCACGCCGCAATTAGCAAAAAGCCGGTACAAAGTGTAAATATATGTGTAGTGGCGTCTTTCACGGATAAGTTGTTTACTCAATTGTTCACATGTAAAATTCTATTTCTTGCCCTTTTCAACTTCATTACAGTCATAGCAAAATAGAAAGTGTTTTATTTACATTAACAATTCAACAGGCCAGAATTACAGCATCTTACGGTTCATTAAAAGTTCTCCTCTTAGCTATCGAAGGCTTTGCGACACATTGAACTTACTGCAAGTGCAAAACGCTGGAAAGAGACATTGGAACTACTCCAAACTCTCCATGGAGGAATGTTGAACACCGGCGTCCCTCCATTTTGTTCCTCCGAGACCGGATTTTATTTCTAAGAGCCGAATTTGGCCCTTAGAGCCATCGACCGAACTTTTCTGGCCAAAAAACACTCAATTCAAGTTTCTATCTAATTCTATTATTTGTTAAAAAACATTTCTGGCTAATGCCAACTCTTTCTAAAAGACATTATAAGTGTCGCGTTTTTCGGATATTCTCGTCGAATAGACAATAATTCCAAGAGACAAAGTGATTGCGTTATTTATTCTACGGACAAATAAACATTCTGTGAACAAAAACAGTGATAATAGTTTACTTCAAGAAGTGGTGTTCAAGGACTAGCTGATTCCAGGAAAAGCAGCCCACATTCAAGTACCAAGAGCCCAGGGGTGACGTACAAAATAAACTTTTCTATATGTAAATTCAAAAAGTTAATTTTCAAAGATCTCTTGCGAAATGTTACTCTAATAAAGTTAAACACTATTTAAAGAACTATTCAGGGTTGAATTTTTGGTTCAATATTGCATGCTTGTTAAAATTCAAAAATAAATAATAATTTCATTCAAAAATAAACAAATTAAAGTTATTACAATGAGCAAAAAAGGTTTAAGTAAATTAGTAAACAAAAAGCATTCAATTCTAGATTCTGTTAATAGAATTCAAACGTGGCTAGAAGCAAACCATGACTCGGAAAAAGATGTTTTGTCATTCAAAACAAGAGAAGGTCGATTACAAGACCTGTTCTCTGATTACAATAACGTACAGGATGAAATTGAATTCCTGGACGATTCTCAAAAATGTGATCGTGCCATATTTGAAGAGAATTATTTTGCGGTTCTGTCAAAAATACAAAGTTCGATTAGAGCATTGGATATTACCAATACAGGGAGCGTCGCTGCCGCTAAGCAAGTGGCCGTAAAGCTCCCGGTAATAAGCATATGCAAATTTTCCGGGCAAATAGGGGACTTCGAAAGTTTTTTTGAGCTCTTCGACACACTGATAATACAAAATCAGTCCCTTTCTGACATCCAAAGGTTTCTTTATTTGAAAAGTTACCTACAGGGTGATTCTCTTAAGTTGGTGGATTCTTTGAAAGTCACAAATGAAAATTTTTCGATTGCTTTAGATATTCTAAAGAACCGCTATCAGAATAAGGTCACAATCATAAATTCTTACTTAACAGAAATTATAGATATTCCTACACTGAGAAACAGCTCACCGCAAGCCCTCAGAAATTTTCTAACTACCGTAACAAAAAATATGCAGTTGCTAAAAAATTTGCAATTTTCAAGTACAGAGCTCATTGATATAATTTTAGTTTTCCTGCTAGAAAGCAAATTAGATTTTTCAACAAGGAGACTTTTTGAAACTGAGCGAAATCATTCAGATGTACCAAAATTGGATGTTCTTCTTAAATTTCTTGAAAAAAGGTGCATTGTTCTGGAAAGCCTGGAAAATACAAATCCTAGGCAAGCCAAAAACGTAAAAGTTTCACATCATGCATCCAGTAATAACACATCAGAGGATTCAGATAAAAATAATACGTCAAATAATTTAGTTTCTGATTTTTATTGCATTTTCTGCAAAAAGCAAGGTCATAAAATTTACAAATGTCACTTTTTCAAAAACATTCAGCATGATGACAAAATAAAATTCGTGAATTCAAAAGGTCTCTGCGTAAATTGCCTAGGTAGGCATAATTCTAAAGATTGTTCATCAAAACATGTATGTACCGTTTGTAAAAAGCGCCATAATACAAATTTGCACATTCTGGCACCAAATAATAATTCGGGTAAACATAATACTTTTTCTACGACCCATAAAAATGAAAGTCCGTCCACTTCTACAAATTCAAACAATTACGAACGCGAACATTCGTCAAATTCAAACTTTCAAGGTCCTTCGTTTCAAGGGCAAGAACCTTTTACAAATTCCTTTTCTGCCTTGTCCGTAAAAAATTTAAACATACTTCTAGCTACGGCCAAAGTAACCATTTTCGACAAAAACGGGAAACCTTTAACGGCCCGATTGTTACTCGATACGGGAAGTCAAAATAGCTTTTGTACCCAGTGTCTCGCTGATAGGCTGGGCTACAAGCCATATGACATATCTCTAAACATTTCTGGCATAGGCCAAAGTAATTCGGTTTCAAAAAAGATGGTCAACATAAAAATGCATTCTAACTATAATAAAAAGTCTTTCAAAATTTCATGTGCCATCTTAAAAAATATTACTTGCAATCTTCCACAGTTCCGCATTCTTACAAAAAAATTACCAATTCCAAGGGACGTTTTTCTCGCCGACGATTCCTATCACAAACCTAGTCAGGTAGACATCTTGGTTGGGGCTGATTTGTACTACGACTTAATTCTTCCTGACATAATTCCTCTGGGCCCTAGGCTTCCAGTTTTGCAGGCTTCTCATCTGGGGTACCTAATAGCCGGCGTGATTGCTCCTCACTTGACGGCACCTACAGTAGCAAACAATGCTTCTGGAGATGTTGCTCTACTTTCTACGTGTAGCACGGACGAGCTGCTCACGAAATTCTGGAACATGGAAGAACTTTCTCAAAAACCTATTCTGTCGGAAGCTGACGAGCTGGCCGAACAAATATTTCAAACTACAACAAAGATCCTTGAAAATGGACGCTTTGAAGTAGATATTCCATTAAAAAGTGCACAAGAACACCAATTACTGGGTGATTCATTTTCTATAGCCAAACGGCGTTTTCTTTCACTCGAAAATAAATTCCAAAAAGATAAAAAATTATTTTTCGAGTACAAAAATTTCATTGACACATATATTTCTTTAGGGCATGCTGAATATGTACCTCTTTCGTTCGTAAATGAAAATTCGGACAAAAAATATTTTATTCCACATTTATGTGTCATCAACGAACAAAATAAAAGTACAACTTTGCGTGTCGTCATGGACGCTAGTTGTAAAAGCTCTACAGGAAAAAGTCTGAACGACATTTCATTAAAAGGGTATCAGGTTCAACCCGATTTATTCGACATTCTGGTTCGTTTCAGGCAATACAAATTCATATTTTCCTGTGACATTCAAAAAATGTTTCGACAGACGTGGATCAACAAAGATCAACGCTTTCTACAAAATATTCTATGGAGGGACGATACCCACGATTCTATAAAATGTATTCAATTAAATACTATCACATACGGGACGAATAGCGCCCCGTTTCTTGCGACGAGAGTCTTGCAAGAAATTTCAAATAAAAATAAAGTTCAATTCCCATTGGCCTCGCATTTTCTCGAAAACCAATTCTACGTAGATGATGGTTTATGTGGGTCAAATAATATTGAAGAATTGCTCGAAATACTTCAGCAATTAAATTCTGTTCTAAACCGCCATGGGTTTACTTTACATAAATTCCATTCAAATTCATCCATATTCCTGCAACAAATCAACCCAGAACATTCAAAAAATACTACTCAGGAATATGACCTAAATTTCGATTCCACTTCCAGTAAGGTTCTAGGCCTAAAATGGGACCCTGCGGAAGACCAAATAACAATTTTCGTCCCCGAAAATAATTTCTGCCCACCAGCAACAAAAAGAAAAATCCTATCTGCGTTAGCGCAATGTTTCGACCCTCTTGGACTCATCAATCCGTTTATTGTTAAAGGCAAAATGCTTATGCAGAAACTATATCTGCAAAAAATTCACTGGGACACAGAAATTTCGGACAAAACTATTCTAAACGATTGGAACAACTTTCTACAGGACTTGTCACAATTAAAACAATTAAAAATTCCTCGTTTCTATTTTTCTGAAAAAATAATTCTGAAGGTTGAGCTTCATGGATTTGCAGACAGCAGCATGGCAGCTTATGGCGCATGCGTATACCTAAGAACTTTCTACTCAGATGAGACCATCTCTTGTGCATTAGTTTCTTCCAAATCAAGGATAACTCCGTTAAAGACGGTAACACTTCCTAGGCTTGAGCTGTGCGCAATGGTTCTTCTTTCAAAACTTGTTGCAAAAATAATTTCTATCTTTGAAAATCAATCTATAAAATTTCATTCAGTCAGCCTCTGGTCAGACTCCCAAGTAGCTCTGTCGTGGTGTAAAAGTCATCCAAGTCGGTGGTCGGTTTTCGTGGCTCACCGGGTAGCTCTTGTCCAAGAGTTGACTCAAAACTTTACATGGCTTCACATAAAGTCTGCGCAAAATGCCGCAGACCTTCTTTCTCGAGGAATGTCTGGTTCTGAAATTCTCAATAGCGACTTCTGGTGGCAAGGTCCCAAATGCTTGCGAGATAAAAATTTCAATGTTTCCAATCTAGTAAATGACAAAGTTCTCGAAAACCTACCCGAGGAAAGAAAAATAAGCCTCGTGGTAAATTCTAATGTGGAAAATTTCTGGATAAAAATTTTCTCACGTTTCTCAAATATTTCACGCTTAAAACGTACAGTAGCGTACGTATTTCGTTTTATTTCTAATTGTAAAAAACAAAAAATTTCTGAAACTCTTTCTGTTGCGGAGTTAAATTATGCAATGGATTTCATCATCAAGAAAATACAGGGTGATGCATTTTCAAAAGAAATTTCGGCGCTTAAAAATAACAAATTTATTTCGAATAAAAACTTCATGTCACTAAAACCATTTTTAGATTCTTCTAATTTTCTCAGAGTTGGAGGCAGACTTACGAACTGTCCCGACATAGACTATTTGCAAAAACATCCGATACTGCTCCCCTCCAATAATCCTATCGTCAATCTTATCATCAAAAATGAACATCTCAGATTGGGACATGCTGGTGCGCAAACAGTTCTCTCAAATCTACGCTTGAAATTACACAAATTTTTTCAAAATAAGTCTAATTCTCAAACCATTATGGAATACCTTTCTGAAAATCAAACCTCGTGGAAGTTTATCCCCCCTAGATCTCCTCATTGGGCTGGGCTCTGGGAAGCTTCAGTAAAAAGCGCAAAATATCATATGCGTAGGCTAATAGGCTGTTCTTCTTTCACTTTCGAACAGTTTTACACTGTCATGGTTCAAATTGAAGCTGTGATGAATTCAAGGCCTATCTGTTCCATGTCCAGCGACCCTTCAGATTACAACTTTCTCAGTCCTGGGCATTTTATAATTGGCTCCAGCCTGTCAGCGCATCCTGAGCAAAACTTACAAAAAATTCCGGAAAATAAACTATCCATGTTTCAGCAAATTACAAAAATACAACAAAGTTTCTGGAAAAAGTGGTCTGTTGATTACTTGAACCGGTTACAAAATTCTCCAAAATGGTCCCGACCAAGGGAAAACGTAAAAGTCAATGACTTAGTTCTTCTGAGAGAGGATAATGTACCTCCTCTAAAATGGCCTTTAGCACGGGTAGTTGATACAATGCCCGGGCAAGATGGCAAAGTCAGAGTGGTCAAGTTGAAGACCATCGATGGTCAATTCACAAGGGCAATCTCTAAAATTTCGGTTCTCCCTAATCAAGGTAAAGAAGAGTAGGTTAGACCACAAGGCTCTAACGCCGGGGGGAATGTTGGAGAACTGTATTCTCCACCCAAAATAAATTCTATTTCACCAACAACAAATTTCCGCGCCGCCTCTGTAACAACCATAAATAATAATTCCATTCTTCCAAGAATGTTAATCTCCGCCTCCAAAAACCCAAACACCCCAACGGGAAAATTTGTTAACGGTATGCAAGAGCGGGGTGCAACAGTCAGTCAACTATCAACACTCATTAAGAACGTACGCAAAAACCTCTTTTCATTTACGCTTTTTCGAAGAGAATTCTTCACGCCGCAATTAGCAAAAAGCCGGTACAAAGTGTAAATATATGTGTAGTGGCGTCTTTCACGGATAAGTTGTTTACTCAATTGTTCACATGTAAAATTCTATTTCTTGCCCTTTTCAACTTCATTACAGTCATAGCAAAATAGAAAGTGTTTTATTTACATTAACAATTCAACAGGCCAGAATTACAGCATCTTACGGTTCATTAAAAGTTCTCCTCTTAGCTATCGAAGGCTTAGCGACACATTGAACTTACTGCAAGTGCAAAACGCTGGAAAGAGACATTGGAACTACTCCAAACTCTCCATGGAGGAATGTTGAACACCGGCGTCCCTCCAGTGATTATTTTTTGATGATTTTAATTTCCAATCGTATAGTAAAATATTTGATCACGTGTTTAATTCTGTCCAATCAGATTAAAATTATACTGAGAATTATCTACTGTAGAAAATTACCGATAGAATTTTTTTAAGTAGATTGTTTCTGTTTAATGGCAACCAGTTTCCTAGTTTTGACAACTGTCACATTTAAGAAAATATCCATAATATACGTATTAAAAAATAATCTTACGAATATCACACGACAGTAAGAATAAATAAGAAAATAATGCTTCATTTTTACTCAAATTTGGTTGTCATTGGACAATAGCCACTCGAGCCCTGCGGGCTCTCGTGTCTATTGCCAGACAACAAATTTTCGAAAAACTGTCACAAAATTTTCAATTTATTCTCACTCTCTTGTGATATTATATCCTATAATTTTTGATAATATCCCATCATCAAGTATATTACGTCAGATTCCCTTCGTTGCTACAAAAAATACATTCAGTGACATTAACGACAATTAACGTTTTAAAAGTTATAAAAGTGATGACTTTCAACCGTCAAATATTTATAACAACTGTGTGTTTAGTTGCACTAATTTGTACTTACAAATTACAATCAAATTTTGGTTTTGAACAGTTTTATTCATCAAATAATAATCGCAGCAAATTGCACTCGATCTCTAAAATTATTATCGAATTTTTGCCCTCGTGACACTTTGACATAATTTCACTCCCCTTCGGGTCGTGAAATTAAAACTGTCAAAGTGACACTCGGGAAAAATTCGATAATTTTAGAGCTCTTGTGCAATTACTACTGATTATTTCATTCATAGGAGATTCTGACCAATAGAAAGCTACAGAAAAAAAATTAAAGTGATAATTTTTGATAATATCCCGTCGTCAAGTATATTACGTCAGATGCCCTTCGTTGCTACGAAAAAATATATTCAGTGACATTAATGACAATTAATGTTTTAAAAATTATAAAATTGATGACTTTCATCCGTCAAGTATTACACAAACACACAACTGTGTGTTTAATTGTACTAATTTGTACTTACATAAATAAATTACAATAAAATTTTGGTTTTGAACAGTTTTATTCATGAAATAATCGCAGCAAATTGCACTCGATCTCTAAAATTATTATCGAATTTTTGCCCTCGTGACAGTTTGACATAATTTCACTCCCCTTCGGGCCGTGAAATTAAAACTGTCAAAGTGTCACCCGGGAAAAATTCGATAATTTTAGAGCTCTTGTGCAATTACTACTGATAATTCGATGAAATAAAATTATTTTGACATAATATTTAAAAGTCAGATCAGTAGACAATAATTACAATGGTTTTGAATCGTCGTCATGGGAACCAATATCGTCGCCGTGGTAACCCATTATATTGAAAGTTTGGTTTTGACAACCTTGTCAAAGAATTAATTTGTGTATTTACACTTCTAAATAAAAATTAATATAACTCTATTTTTTGTGGCTTTTTTCCAAACGTACTGCTCTAAAAAAATATTGTTCCTAACTCATGCGGAAAGTCTCTTCCCCGCACTCGACTGCTTGCCCGAACTCCGCTATCGCGTCGTTCGGGTCAACGGCAGTCTCATGCGTGAAAGTATCGCTTTGCGCACTAGTTAGGAAAATAACTATTTCCTAACTAGTGCGGAAAATGATATTTTCACGCACGAGACTGCCGTTGACCCGACATAACGACGCGATAGCGGAGTTCAGGCAAACAGTCGAGTGCGGGGAAGAGACTTTCCGCATGAGTTAGGAACAATATTTTTTCTAGGACCGTACGTTTGGGAAAAAGCCACAAAAAATAGAGTTATCAATTTTTTATTTAGAAGTGAAAATACACAAATTAATTCTTGGACAAGGTTGTCAAAACCCAACTTTCAATATAATGTGTTACCACGACGACGATATTGGTTTCCATGACGACGATTCAAAACCATTGTAATTGTCTACTGATTTGACTTTTAAATATTATGTCAAAATAATTTTATTTTATGGAATTATCTAGCTAATTTCATTAAAACATGAACACAATAAGATAAATTTGAAATAAATTCGTAAATAATATCTAAATATTAGTTTATTGCATGTACTATAATATATTATAAGTAATGCCATATTACAAGGTATTTTACTTTCACGCACGCCGTGCGGGAAAGTGCAACTTTCGGAAACGAAATACGTGCGTGAAAGTGGCTCTTTTAGCGCAGCCGTAGAAAAATAACTATTTTCATTGTTTGAGTAATTCTTTTGACTATTCCGTCTGAGTGAGGATGCAGGGATGGTGTTTTAGTATTATTGACATCAATCAATCGTCAAATCAAAAAGGCCGAAAAACTCCTTAATCAGTATATCTGCCACTGTACAAAACTCCTGGTATAAGATTGCATATACCTCAGTCCATTTTATAAAAGATTTAGATAGAAAAATACAAAAAAAAATAAATACAAGATATTCTTTATCATAGGCAGCATTTGGTCGATTACAAACAGTATTTAAATCAAACTTACCAAATATTTTAAAGACAAAAACCCTCGATCAGTACGCATTGCCTCTTTTGACATATGGAACTGAAACATGGACTTTTAACAACAGCGTAGTCCACAAACTTCAAGTCACTCAGAGAAGAATGGAACGGAGAATGCTCAACATTAAGCTCCGTTATCGAAAATCCAATGAAGAGATAAGAAGACGATCAAAAGTAACAGATGTAATCCGGAAGATTGCCATGTTAAAATGGAACTGGACAGGACACACAGAAAGAATAGAGGACAACTATTGGACGAAGCGAATTCTTGAATGACGACCAAGGGCAAGTAAGAGAAGTAGAGGCAGACCTCAAACCAGATCTGCCTCAATCTAGGTTTGATGATGGCATCAAGCGAATGGCTGGCC
Organism: Diabrotica virgifera virgifera; assembly: GCF_917563875.1. Classification (NCBI taxonomy): domain Eukaryota; kingdom Metazoa; phylum Arthropoda; class Insecta; order Coleoptera; family Chrysomelidae; genus Diabrotica; species Diabrotica virgifera. The sequence continues at coordinate 101,185,860 of NC_065446.1, forward strand.
ACGAATGGATGCAAAAAACAGCTGACAGAAATGAACTTATATACAGTTGAGTCCGCGAGTCTTTACCCGTGCGTCATCATTTAAAGTATACGAAATAAGTCGGAAATCTATTTCACGCAACAACAACTGACAGAAAGTGGCTACTGTTCCGATTACGGGTTTTATTATAAAATTTAATGTTATCAAATATATAGGATGTCAAAAGTAAGTTTTGCTTCAAAATTTTTGTGCAGAATTACAGCTACATTTGAAGTAGCTTAATAAATTATTTTATTATTATTGATTAATAAATAAATAAACAATTTATAAAAAAATCAATACCATATTTTATTTTTGTTATTTTATTCACTTTGACGGAAATCTAAACACAATCATTTCTTTACTGTGTGAATGACGTTAGCTTTGCATGTTTTAAATATTAATTGCCAGAATATAATTATTTACCTTAAAATTTCAAAGCCCAATATAAAATTAGTTGTGAAAACAACAGTTGTGTAATATAAAGAAACTTCAAAACACAAAAATTCGACAAAAACCGCAAAAAATTCAACTGACAGCCACAAAAGTAAACAAAGCAGAAACGTCAAACAAATTGTGCTTAAAATATGAAAACATACCGCCGAATCGGCTTTTTTGTACCTATCTCTTTTCAATGTACTGAGTCTAGATGGTTTATAAAAATAACATATGTTTTTACTTAATAACAAACGGCAGCTGGTTTGTCATGAGTTTCATGCGTGGAAGAGAATGATGCTAGATAAAAAGTATGTGTCTTATCTCGCCAGGTATTAATGACGCACGGGTAAAGACTCGCGGACTAAACTATACCTAAGGGACGCTTACATCCGACGATGTATGGAATAGCGTTGATGATGATGATGATTTTATAAAATAATCCATCGCCACTAGGATATATTTATTTTTAGCATTCATTTTTTGTGAACGGTCCTGTAATATCTACGGTAATACTACTTGCAATGGCTAGTTTCTCTAGAAGACTACTAATACTATACTCTATCACGGGTTCCCTCTTTTTATCAAGTATACCTACCATAGCACAATTCACACAAGGAAAAGGTTCTCGACCCTTTTGTAATGTAAAAGACTAAGTTTTCAATCTAATGGCATATAAAACAACAAAATGTTACTCTGCATCCCTCCAGATCGAAAACAATGGGAACCTTCTCTGGTAACACCTCCGAGGCTTCTACAATTTGCAAGCCATAACGGATGCTGAGACTAAGGAAGATGAGGGAATTTTACAATTTATAATTCACGTCCAATCTGCTCAGCGCGGTAAAGTTCCAACGAGAATGGTTACCTTCTTACTCCAATCAGAGTAAACATGTAAATCAAAAAAATTAAAAATGAATAACCATTTTCAATTTCGTTGTAAAACGAAAATACAGCCGCACCATATTCTAGTCCAATCAGAGAGTGCAGCAAGCACCTCTACCGGTTTCGAAACTTATTAGTCTCTCATCAGGAGGCACATATGCTGCTCTCTCTGATCCGACCAAAACAAACCCCGGCGTGCAGTCACGGATTGCAAAGAACGAAACGGCATAGATGCCCTAGCGGCAACTGCTAGCAAGAGACTAAGTTTTCAATCTAATGGCATATAAAACAACATAATGTTACTCTACATCCCACCATTTGTAATGTCTTTATAATACCAAAGTATTCAACTGCTGCTTCATTATGTAGCTGATAAGTTTATGATACTTTAGTTTTAAAACACTAGACCTCGGAGGTAAACTACACTATGTCATTTCGAGCAACTGTGTTTAGCGTGTGTTTGCAACAAAGTCTAGAGCACTTAGATTGTTAATAAAAATCTGATATATCACATAATTGGTTAAAAGAAAATATGACAATATTCTAATGATAATATTTATAACCAATTTGTATAATCCAACTAATAAAATAAGTGGATTAAAAGAAAAAACAGTAAAATTTTTTATAACAAGTATATACATGTTTAAAATTCCTAAAAAGGGCTACGTCACAATCACATAACTAGTTTTCGATTGGTTGACCAATCATCATCAGTGCTTACGTGAAAACATGCTAACCACCAAGATATAATTTTACAAAGATATGTGGGTCAAAGCCCTATACAAGTAATCCGTCATGTAGAATGGTATAACTAGACCCAAACCCAGACATCCAAAGTGAAAGTTATCCTCCAACACCAAATTGTTCTATATGGTCCACATAATGTTCAGGAAAAAGTCACACCATTTTGAGCGTCGGGATTGGGGGGGGGGGGAAATCGGTAAATTCGTAGTTTTTACGTTTTTCGTAAATATTTTTAAAACTATACGATTTAGCATAAACAACCTTCTATACAAAAATGTTCTACATTAAATTTGAAATAAAAAAGGCTCGATGCATAATCCTTCTAAAATGAACGGTTTCAAAGTTACTGAGGTAGCATTTTATAATTGGTCCAAAAAAAGCCTAATCTAAACATCCAAAGTAGAAGTTTTCCTCCAACACCAAATTGTTCTATTTGGTCCACATATTGTTCAGTAAAAAGTTACACCATTTTGAGCGTCGGGTTTGGGGGGGGGGGGGGGGGAGGGAGGAAAATCGGTAAATTAGTAGATTTTTTAAGTTTTTCGTCAATATTTCTAAAACTATGCTTTAGCGTAAACAATGTTCTATACAAAAATGTTCTACATAAAATTTAAAACAAAAAAAGGTCGTGTACATAATTGTTATAAAATCAACAGGTCCAGAGTTACGGAGGGTGAAAAGTGGAGGTTTTCGATACTTTTTATATTTTTTGGGCAATTTCCTACTGATTTTCTTTAACAGGATTGTGTTTTATAAATCAAATTTGCTATTTCAGCGGCCGATGGTATGTTAAGGTGGGTTCACATTAGTCAACCTCATTGATCAATAGCGTTGATTCTATGCAACTGAACATAGAATTCAAATTCACACTATTTCAAAGATATTGAATTCGGTCTACAAAGTGCTAACTTTAATAATGGCTGTAAAGAAGAAAATTGTGCATGCTGGCGTTCGCATTGGGTGTGAATATTTAAAAAACATACTTAAAAATAGGAAAACAACAACATCTCTGACTCTATTTTGCAACGGAAACACCTCTTAAACGTTTTGGTTTACGATGGTTTATATTTATACAGATCATCTGTTCCTGTACCACTTTTATTTGCTTTTAATATTTTATTCAGTTCAACTTTGTAGGTTGTGCGGATACTTTTAATTTTATTTTTAATATCGTTTAGAGTCAGTGTTTCTATTTCCATTCCAAGACGATTAGCTTCACAGCTTTTGTCCCGCTTTATTATGTTTTTATATTGTTCACTCCTAATTATCCATAGCACTCCTCTCTCTGGTGTAGTTCTAGAAACTTGCAGATATGGTTGTCTCTCCCTTTAAAATTTGACATTGTTCACGAAATTATAATATGTCTACGGTTTTCACAAAGAATTTAACCTCATCTCATATGCTTACTATAGGGCTTTTCATCGATTGTCATTTGTTTCGAGCTTCTGTCATGTGTCACATAATATTAAGATATCTACGTCATACGTTTTGGTTTGTATTATTGTATATACCAATAACGTATGTCGTAGATATATTAATATTATGTGACACATGACAGAAGCTCGAAACAAATGACTGTGAATGAAAAGCCCTATTTATCTACACAAAATACAAATTAAAGAAACTGAACGCTAGTTCTCATTGTCAAGCATTGTTCTATTTGACAGAATCTTTCCATTGATCTATCAAAAGTAGGAAGGCTTTTCACTTTTATTGAAATACCATATAATAGAACAATATCGCTGAATCGACGTTCATATAAATCTATTTTTCTTCTATAGCATAGAATCAAGGATGCTGATCAATGAGATTGACTAATGAGAACCCGCCTTTAGTCATAAGCCCTTGAAGAAACGTCAACCTCACCACCCAAAATCATCATCAATTGCCCAAGAAATATAAAAAGTATCGAAAACCTCCACTCTTCACCCTCCGTAACTCTGGAACCGTTGATTTTATAACAATTATGTATAGGACCTTTTTTGTTTTAAATTTTATGTAGAACATTTTTGTATAGAACATTGTTTACGCTAAAGTAGAGTTTTAGAAATATTGACGAAAAACGTAAAAAAACTACTAATTTACCGAATTCTCTCCCATCTCCCCCCCAAACCGGACGCTCAAAATAGTGTAACTTTTTACTGAACCATATGTGGACCATATAGAACAATTTGGTGTAGGAGGAAAACTTTTATTTTGGATGTCTGGGTTAGGCCTTTTTTTGGACCAATTATAGTATACTACCTCCGTAACTTTGGTACCGTTCATTTTAGAAGGATTATGCATAGGACCTTTTTTATTTCAAATTTAAAGTAGGACATTTTTGTATAGAGGGCTGTTCATGCTAAACCGCACAGTTTTAGAAATATTGACGAAAAACGTAAAAAATACGAATTTACCGATTTCTACCCCCTCCCCCCCCCCCCCCCCCCCCCCAAGCCCGACCCTCAAAATGGTGTGACTTTTTTCTGAACATTATGTGGACCATATAGAACAATTTGGTGTTGGAGGATAATTTTCACTTTGGATGTCTGGGTTATGCCATCTTTTGGATCAATTCTATCATACTAATGGAAACATCGGTTGAAAATGCCAACTTAAGCATGGATGTTTAAAATATTTTACTAATATGCCCCAGGTAACATCTGAGCTGTGGTTTGACTTGTTCACATGGTGAAAGTATGGCAGCAAGTGGATTAAAAGGAACTTATTCAAAACAACACCATGTCGACATAGTGTAGTTTACCTCCGAGGTCCAGTTACAGTTTCAGTTACTGTTACAGTTTCTTGATCATTTTGTAGCTGTTAAGATTGCCATAAAGGTAACACGTACCGGGCAAAAATCCAGATAAAGATTTCCAGCACGATGCGCTATGGTTGAGCCAAAAAAAGTACATAACTGGTTACTTATCCTCCGAAACAAAACAACACGCATAGTAGAGAGATAATTGGACAGAAATAGTCAAAAAAATTACATGACAACACTATATTCTTACGGAGGAGAAATGATAAAGGAGGAGGTAGTTTTGTGACGGTAGTTCGTCCCACGTAGTTCTATTTTTGATCCTAACCTCCTCGACACCTTGGTGATTACATACTTTTGTCTAACACAATTTTCTTAATAATCTTTTGTGAAAACGATTTCTGGAGTGGAAAACCAAACGTCATATCTTTTTAGATAAAAATATAATGCTTTTTACAATTAACTGTAGCTAATCCCATATAAAGACAAAATCACTAATGATCCACAAATGCAAATACTTACCATAACTTAAGGCAGCATTGGCAACTAGAATGACAATTCCACAGGTTATAAAATATTTCGTTAGTGTTCCGTTTAGACCAATTAGATAATAACATACTGTGGTGAACGCTACAGGTATTATTATAAAGAAGGGTAGTTCTGCTAATGTTTTACTGATAAAATATACATCTGTGCGATACATGCCACTTCTGTGCTCTCGAAGGAACACTGGTAACTCTGCGGTAAATACCTAAAATGAATAAAAAAATCAAATATATTGTAACAAAAGAGTTAATTTCGACCGACCGCAAGTAACGGTTACAACTCGACATAGCTCAGAAATATCTGGACAGAACACGTTATGTACTAATAGAAGCGGTGAGAAGAGACGTGCAGTATTGCCACGTTTGCCAAATTTTCCACTGATTCTCATAATATACAGTAAAACCGATTTATCTGCAACCGTGAGGAGAAGAGACTAGAGACGTTCGTTTATGCGGTGCAAGTGACTTTGAGGGTTTCTGTTAAATCTGTTATACTGTACTTGGATTATTTGTACCTACCGGGACTCATTGTACACTTACGTTTTTTCTTCTTTTGTCACTTTCAGTGGATTCTTTTCGGAAAAACGACATTTTTTTGAAGAATATCGTTATCTATTCTTTTGTCGAATCTTACTTTATTACTGATTTTTCTTTCTTATTTTCGCTTTGTTCCTTTTTGAGCTCTTTTATTTCCTCAGAAATGTCCTTCATATTTTTCTCTTGTTCCTTTTGTTGATTTGTTATTTATTTCTTATCCTCTTTGAGGTTCTTTAACGTCTCATTATTTCCATTAACATTTTTTATTAGAAAATGTTTAAATACTGAGACAAAATTGATATAATGATACCAAAAAGTATTTACTGAGAGCGAAGAAAGTAGCTTGACAGGAGACAGTTTAGAGAAACAAAAAGAGAACTAAGTGTAATAGTTACTTACATGGATTACAGCGTAAACATTTTGGAAAGTCATATTGGTTAGAAATATAAAAAGGACACCATTAATGTTCATTACTCCTTCTTCGTTAAGTTCTTGTCCATAATAAATCATTCCTATAAGTAAAGATGTTATCTACAAAAAAAAAGATTGAGTAGTAAAACTAGTTTGTTTTAAGATTTTAATAAGACAATACGTTTGGTGCAAACATATTGTAACTAGCAACGAGAATTATAAAATCAAGAGAAAAAAGTATAAGAAGAGCACCAAGTTATTTAATAAATACAGTTTTACTCTGCATTTATATCTTACAGTCAGTCAACTTTTTAACCAAAGGGAATGTAGATATGTTCTTCAATAATTTGGAAATATTGTAAAAATAGTGTTCAGAATTTGGTGATGGGACAAGGGTGTTCAATTTACACGAAACAGCCACACCTGTAGAAAAAAAGATGTATAAAAACCCCAACAAATAGTGGCTGAAAAAGACGTGTGCAAAGTTAAAAACATGCAAGTGGGCAAAGGCAAAAGTGGAGAAAAAGGCACTAACATCACCACAATATTCATTGTTTCTGTATCTGGCAGCATTATTGGCAGTAATGATTTTTCCACGTGTCCATTTTAAGGACCATATGAATCAAGGAGCATTATCAGGTATACTAGGCTTGAAAAAGCCTGGAATAGAAAAACCTTTCCATTAAGAAGGCAACAAAAAGAAGGTTTTTTGTACCCAAGTACAAAAAATCAGCACAAATAAGGGACGTTGATCGTTCAATATGTAAACAAGAACGAACAAACGAAACACGTTAGTTATTCCCCGTTTAGGCCTTAGCCCCTTCAGGGTACTAGAAACTCCATTTCAGGAGTATAAGGCGATGTGAGTAAACTAGAGTGTGAATGTAGAATGATGTAAGTGGAGGAGCAAAATTGCTAGTGAGACAGGGGTTCAGAAGGTGAGTTGTTTTTAGCGCAGAAGCTATAGGGAAGAAGGAGAAGAAAGTTTGCCGTGGACTTGCCCAAACCAGTCAGGGAGGACCCTCAGTTGCCACTAATAAGGAACGGCTCTTGGATTAGTTCAGCATATAGTGATGCAGTTTAAGTTATCTAGCGCAGAAGCTATTGGGAAGAAGGAGAAGAAAGTTTACCGTGGACTGTCCAAACTAGTCAGGGAGGACGCAAAGCTGCCACTAATGAGGAACGGCTCTTGGATTAATTCAGCATATAGTGATGCAGTTTAAGTTATATGCGATATATTAAGGGAATTTTTTCTTGGATTTCGTAATACTCATCAGGAAGTTCGTTTCTGGCCAATTGTAGAAGATTGGCTGGAGGAAACGGAACTTTGTTTTTGGGAATCCTGATGAGTATGTAACCTTGTCGATTGCAAGGGGTTTTTAGGACATTTTTTGCTCTATGATTAGTACCCTTAACCGTACGCGAGACGTACTTGTTGCTGAGAGAACGGATTTTATCGTTGATTGGGGGTATTTTTGCGAGTGGATGTACTAACACCGACGGATAGCTCCAGTGCTTCCTGGACAAGGACGATAATATGGACATGGATGAAGATTTATTGAGCCTGATCACTTTGCAGAATTGTTCCGTCTTCCTGTTTTAGATGATTACGTCTTAGTTGAATTCAAAATTAGGAGCCAATCCAAATTTCACGTTGGTTTGATCACCAAAATAAAAGATCATGAGGGAGACTACGAGGTTAAATTCCTACGATACCGAAAATGAAACAAATTGATGGAGCCTCTTACAGGTGACACTGGCTTGGTTAATGGCACAGACATAAATTGGTGTCTCCTGTGAAAAATGGGTTGAGTGCCAATTTGTGAATTTTGAGCTAAGAACATAAGCTATTTTTTTCTATTTCTTTGTATCTAACGGGCTAAGGGATGCCGCTATTATTTCGTAAAATATTCCACTATGAATCATGAGTTGAAACTTCAAAAAACAACTTTTATCTGTGAAAAACGAGTCAAGTGCTCTTATTAGCCCACTTTGCACAAATTTTCCTCCACCTATATATTTGTGGAATGTGAGTTATATACCTTTTTTTGTACTTAGCACGAGAGTACATAGCACAAGAGTTTCACGCGATGAATCTTTACTTTAAAAAACCTAAAGTCGATATATGTGCGACTTGTGACCGACTAAACCTTGAAGTAAAGTTGGTTCAAGAGGAGCAAAAAACGATGATACAAGAGAAACTGCATTTATATCAATCTGATGCTGACCAGGCTTATGGTCAAAAACGGAGCGACAAAGAAATTTCTCAAAATGATGCATCAAGGAAAACCTTTATATTTGATTTGCAACAATGCCTGGCAACTCCAATATTAAAAAATTCAATTTCCTTTTACTAAACGACACCATGGACCTTTAATTTAACCATTTTGGACTGTTACAGTAAAAAAAGCCAAACCTATAGTTATGTGTGGCACGAAGCCATAGCTGAACGCGAAGGAAATGAAATTGGATCATTTTTGTACCACTATTTCACCAACATTCTGGAGCCTACGGTAACATCTGTAACAATGTTCTCCCATTCATGCCCTGGCCAAAACAACAATTAGCCATATTGCGGTCATGTGCTGGGTAGCTTTTCAAAATTCTGGTAGCCTCCAAGAGAAGTTAGAAATTTCTTATTTCATGCCAATCTCATATATATGGAGTGTGATAGCTCTGATGCTCTCATAAAGAAGAAACAAAATAATTTAATGGACCAATTATTGAACACTCTCATCACTGGGCTCAATTAATGCGTGACACCGGGAAAAAAATAAATTTCATGTTATAGAATTAGAGAGAATTCACTTTTATAATTTTTCTGCATTACTAAAATCATCATTAATTAACACCAAAAAAGATAACGCTAATGGCGTGATGCATTGGGGTCAGGTTAGATGGCTAACATACTGCAAAAATAAATCTGGATGTTCTTTATAAATTATAAAATAAATCTGTATTATTATCGTTTTAATTAATTATATACCTACGTTTACATCTGGAAAATGATTATCTGTTTTTTCCATAGCACACTACTTTTCCTTAACTTCGTTTACCGGTGAGAGTAACAGTTATGTTTAAAATTTACACATTTCTTAAGACATATCGAGATAGAAAAACGGTATCGACATGCGGTTTTCGGTATTCTGTTGCTAATTTGGTCTAATTTTGTAATACACGAATAAAAATGCCTACTTGTATTTAATATTTTTCAAAGAAAACTATATTTCCGAAAATAATTAAATAACGCCACCTAGTTGGCATATTACTTATTAGGCTATTTCAAAAATAACACAATTACATTGACGAAAAAGAGGTGTTTTCAACAAAACCAAGTATGAAAAATTCAGTTTAGCAGAACCGGACTTACAGCCATTTTCTCATAAGAAGGTTCCCACTCACCCCCACCTCTTATTTGCAAAGGTAGACTTAAACACGTGAAATTAAATATGTAGAGAATTTTATGAAGAATATGATGATGGGATTTCTAGTGCCCTTTCATTGGGCAAATTTTGTACAATTTTGATTTTTTAATCAATTACGCCCTCTAGCGGTGGACCTACAATTATGAAAATAATTTACAGGCTTTTCCCGAGACAATTTTTGTTATAAATATTGTTTTCTCAAAGCTGTACTATAAACGGTTCTTGAGATATGGCGGAGAGCCATTCTTATTGGGACACCCCGTACATTTAATATTATTAACAAATAAATAAAGATTATGTTTCGTTGATATGGTGCTTTAATTGTCTTGTGAAATAGTCTTGTCGAATATCATTCGAGAGAAAATTATTTACCGGCAAAATTTTCTTTTTGTGTTATTCAATTTTGTTGCCTTTTGGCAATTTTCGCTTATGAAATTTTGACAAAATCACTCGACTGACTGATTTAACTCGTGATTTAACTGTCAAAATTTAATTCGCGAAAATTACCAGGCAACAAACTTTCATACCAGTCGAAAATATTGTCGGCAAAATGTTCTCTCTTATGATATTATAAAAAAGTACGGCCAAAATTTTGACACTTTAAAACTGGCATTTAATCAATATGTAAATTCTGGAAAAATTATGAAACATTCAATTGCGTTTTCTCGAAGAAAATGCGATTTTGGCACTTAACACCCTTTTCACAAGTGACACAGAAATATGCTGTGGGAAAATTCGTCTGTGGCTCAGGTTATTCAGAGACAAAAATGTTTAATGTCATTCGGGATGGATTTCAATAATTTTAACATGGGTTAATAATGTAAAATGATTTTGTGGTTGTACCTCAATAGTACCAGTTAAGCTTATTTTTTACTCTAGGGCCTTTCTTTATTACTTTAAATTAATTGGATAAAAAAAGTGTTTTCTTTAAATGTGGTGTTCTTTTTTTCACTCGCCTCATGATACCCTTGCTCGGTTTCATGGTACCCCAAAAGGAAACAAAATAAAAATTTTGGAAAATGGCCGCTGGTGGTCACATTAATTGAAAAAAATGGATTAGATCCTAAGGTAACAGGAAAAAAAGGTAAAAAGGTAGAAAGTCTCAGTTGGGATAGCTATGGTTAAAATCAACTAGTCTCCCCTACTTGAAAAATAAGAAACCGTTTTAATTCAGTACTTGAAACTGTCGGTCCTTTTCCTAGACGAAAATAAAGTAGATACTTGAGCGTGTCCTTTCTGATTTTTTCTATATTCGTCGTTTCCGTGCTTAGAAAGCCGGAGATACGGGATGCAACCAGAAAGCAGTTTCTTAACGAAAAGTCTTAGATTTAAAATATTGTTATTACTTTTATTTCAGTTATTTTAATTGTTTAATTGTAGTAAACTTTGTATCTGGTGGAAGTATTGCATTCGCGGTAATTTCCCTTAAATAAGGCAGCCTGTTAGTGTTTGATTCAGAGTTGTGACTAAATAGCTCCATTGATAACGCCTGAGAGGCAGAAAATAGCTATCTGGAGATGGGGGTTCAACTCTGAATCAAATAAAAGCAAAAACTACATTTTCTCTTCTCTTCTCGTTTTAATTCAAGTTGTATAGTTCAAAAATAATAGTCCATTCTTTCACGGTTTTTGCTCTAAATTTTAAAGAACCGCTTGGTTTGACATGGAATTTGGCATACGTATAGCTTACATGTCAAAGAAAAAAAGTGATATTGTGCCGATGTGTACTTTTGCCCTGGGGGTGAAAAAATATATGTCCAAAATAAGTCCGGAAATGGGTAAACTGGCTAATTTTAAGTAACTTTTGTTCTATAGAGCTTTTTCGCCAAGTCAACACTTTTCGAGTTATTTGCGAGTGAATATGTTCATTTTTCAACAAAATAACCACATTTTTGGACGGTTTTTCGCAAATAACTCAAAAAGTAAGTATTTTGTCGAAAAAAACGTTCTAAGGAAAAATATAGCATATAAAAAAGTAAAAAAAATGGTGTACGGGTTAGGCCTCTGGATCTCGCAGAACCAGAGTTATAGCCAATGAAAAATATATTCATATTCACCAAATTTCAAATAGAATATTTCGACGCGAAATATCCAAAAAATTAAGCACTTTTTGGGGAAAACTTATTTTAACTTTTTTAAAGTGTTTAAAAAAAGCTTTATTTCTGTTTTTACAAAAAGTTTCTAGCATTAAATTTAAGCAAGGTACGCTCAAAATAAAGTTGGTCCCTTTTGTTTTTGCAAAAAAAAATCGGGAAGACCACCCCCTAATTAGCAACTTAAATGAAATTAATCGTTACCGCTCCACAAATTATTTTACTTATGTTGTGTTTATATGATCTGTAAGTTTGATCGAGTCAAAGTGCTTATTTTTGAAAAAATTTGGTTTCAAAGTAAAATTTTTAAAAATTTAAATTTTGAAAAATATGCTTTTTTTCAAAATAACTTAAAAATTGTTAGAGATACCAAAAATCTCGAAAAACAAAAAAGTCAGATTTGCTTTTCTGAATATCACGTATTTTTTTAATGCCGAAATATGCTTAATTTTTAATTATTTCACGTTAAATATTCCATTTGGAATTTGACGAATATGAACCTATTTTTCATTAGCTATAACTCTGCTTCTACTAGGTGTAGAGACGTGATATATACACCATTTTTTTAAATTTTTTACAGGCTATATTTTTATTAAAAATGTTTTTTCGACAAAATACTTACTATTTGAGTTATTTACGAAAAACCGTCTAAAAGCGTGGTTATTTTGTTGAAAAAATGAACATACTCACTTTCAAATAACTCGAAAAGTATTGACTTAGTGAAAAAACTCTATAGAAGAAAAGTTACTTAAAATTAGCCAGTTTATCCATTTCCTGACTTTCTTTGGACGAATATTTTTTCACCCCCAAGAGGGGGTGAAAACCACCCCCAGGGCAAAAGTACATATCGGCACAATATCATTTTTTTTCTTTGACTTGTTAGCTATGTGTAAGCCACATTTCATGTCAATCCAAGCGGTTCTTTAAAATTTAGAGGTTTTGCAATATTTTACCGATAAGGAACGGACTATAAGGTAAAGAGACCTAAGAACTGTATATCTACAGGGTGATTCATTAAGAATGTCCAATCTTTGAGATGTAGATTCTAGACCTGAAAATATTAAGATTTAACCCAATCCATTTAAATAAAATGTGTCTCGTTACTGAGTTACAGGGTGTTTTATTTAAAAATTTAATAACTATTTTTACCCAGGGCTTTAAAACTATTGGACACATCCTTGTCATACTTGGCAGAAAATATAGGTACTGTACATCCTACTAAATTATGGTAAATAATCGTTTCTGGCTACTACCAAGGGCGTACGAAAGGGGAAAGTGAATGGTTGACCCTTCCCAAATTCTACGCCACTGGCGAAATTGCTATTTTATCACAATATTTAGATTTTCTAATACTTTCTGTGTAAGTAATATACTCTTCATTCGTAACGTTAAAGTCATTAGTTTTCGAGATATTTAAAGTTGAATATAAAACGGCATAGCTATTTTGATTAATGTATTGTGCCCCTTCATTTTTAACTTTAAGTATCTCGAAAACTAATGATTTTATCGGTATGGGTGAAGAGTATATTATTTACATAGAAAGTATTGGAGAATCGAACAATTGCAATAAAATAGTAATTTCACCAGTGGCGTAGAATGTGGGAAGGGTCAACCATTCACTTTCCCCTGTCGTACGCCTCTGCTACTAGCCAGAAAGTTTTATTTTTAACATATTTTATTAGGTTTTACACTATCTACTGATGGAATTGCCATTTCAGCATAATTTTTAGATTCTCCAATACTTTCTATTCAAATAATATACTCTTCATTCGTATCGATAAAATCATTAGTTTTCGAGATATTTGAAGTTAAAAATGAAGGGGCACAATACATTAATAAAAATAACTGTAAAGTTTCATTTTCAACTTCAAATATGTCGAAAACTAATGACCTTAACGTTGCGAATGAAGAGTATATTATTTACATAGAAAGTATTGGAAAATCGAAATATTGTGCTAAAATAGCAATTTCGCCAGTGGCGTAGAACTTGGGAAGGGTAAACCATGCACTTTCCCCTGTCGTACGCCTCTGGTAGTAGCCAGAAACGTTTGTTTATCATAATTTAGTAGGGTGTACGGCAACTACACTTTCTGCAAAGTATGAAAAGGATATTGTAACAAAAATGAACTTCTGTTGGAGTGATATACTCCAACAGAAGTAATGAAAAAAGAAAGAAGAAACTAGGTAATAAAAAGGAAGAAAGAGTGGGATGTGTAAAGAAAAGGGTGAAGTGGGCTGGCTTCTACGTTGAGAAGCCGCAATAGGAAAAATACTACTAAAGTGCAGTAGTACTGAAGAAAGGGGAATTAGAAGGGATAGAAGTAGAAGTGGGAAGAGACAGAGGCAAACTGAATAGAGTTGGCTAGCTATAGATGCAAGAGAGCAACTTGACACTCAAGGATGGATACGGCTCGTTTGCATGCCTGTCGAAGAACAGTAGCTCTATATAGATAGTAATGATGACTAGAAGATGAAATAATAAAATAAGAATAATATACTGAAAATGAATGGAGATGAATAATGACTAAAAACGAACAAAATAAATAAAACTAACTAATCATGGGCGCCATGAAAATGATCTTCGATCATTTTCCCAGGTATCTTATACTGCTGTCAAATATTAAATATATTAAACCTGTAATAATGAACATAAAGGAATAATAAAATTCATGATATACAAAATAAATAAATATTTATTAAAATAACTACTAGATTTTTAACAATCTCTGAGTTACACAAAGTGTATATCATGTGACTCTAAAATGACATAAGTTATACAAAAAGTCATCTCTAAGATAACAACAATAATGTTATCTGTTACAAAATTACAGGTATTAGTACCTCTTACTTACATATAGGGTACAAAATTACATAAGTCTTCTACCAAATGGTTATAGTACGCCTGCTACGTACAACTGAATTGAAACCGACAAAGATGAAAATAATGCAAATAAATAGGCCCAAGCCTCACTAAGGGAAAATACAATAATGAATAAATAAAGTTAAATATACAATTGACTAAAGTAGAAATGAAGTTGAGATAAATACTGACGATGACCTAAATTAACCGAACAAATGGAATAAAGCGAATAACAGTAAAATATTTGGGAAACAAGCAAGTAATATTACAAAATAAATTTAACCGAATTACATAAACCAATATCAAAGCAATAATAAAGTATTAAAAACCTAATTTTCTCTAGGCTTATTCCTGTGCACAAGAAGTTACCGTAGATACAAAGTTTGGGAACCAAATAATCTAATATACAAATATGTCAAAAAAAAACCAGAGGTAACCTAAATCTGGAAAAAAACATAGTGTATTTAACAGATAGTCTGAAATATAAAAAAAAAACCAATAGTTACTAAAACACACTAATTGTTTCCAAACGAATCCCAATGATTCCTAAAAAGGTTGCGGTTGCATCCTAGAAAATGATGCACCAGGATGGTGCGACCCATGACTCCTGTAGGCCCAGGTGCCAAGACGAAAACTGAGCTGGAACGCTCCCATAGCTTGCTCCCAATTAGACATACTCCCATGATGACTTGACTGTGGCTGTAGTGGTTTCTCTAGGTGGTCAAATAAGGTCTATGACTTCATGGTAGGGTTCCTCCCAAATGGCTAAAAAACATTCCCAGTTTTATTTCTCATTTTAAACATGAGCAAAAAGTAAAGGGAAGAAGAAATAATTGAGGAACTTTTTAGAAGCAATATTATAGAAAAACCGACCATTAAAACTGGAACAAAAACCAATCTCAGGTAACCTTGAACTGTTTTGAGTGTGAATACATGGACAAATGACATTGAAATGATTTATTTGAGGAAATATCTGTAAAAATATATTGAATTTATAAAATATTGGATGTTGAATAATTTAAAACCTACAGAGAAATGGTAATTATTTTCAATATTAATTTGAGGACTTCAAAAATGTTTGGTTATGTAAAACCAAAAACCACATTAATATAAAGATCGATATAAAGATAATATAAAGATCGAAATCATCTACACCCTTCCCTTAATAGATTGACTAAGAAAGTTTAACAATGGGACTAATATTTTAAATATTCCACAACAAAAAACACATGACAATGGCTAATTAAAAATTATTACAAAAAAAATAAATCTCACCGAATGATTCCTAGTTGGCTCCAACAGGAGTTGTCACACACATGTCTCCCTAACTCCAGAAAACCCTTGCTGGTAACTTTTTACTTTACTTTAAATTGCTTGATGTTATAAAATAAGTTGGATGAAATCATCGGCCATTCTATATGGTACCTCTATTCGACACAACAGCCAACAGTCAAGTAAAGAACGAGAGGCGCTTCTCCGCCAAGGTAAACGTCAAATTCTCTCAGAAACGAAATCATTCTCGATAGGTGGAGTACGTTCCATCATCGAGGTATGACGTCACCTCAGTAGTCCTATACGAGAAATTCAATGAGAGACCGAGGGAAAATAATAATAATAATTATTAAAGAGCTACTTTCGTAACGTGACCGTTACAATGTCAGATAGTATTAAAGTACTGGGTAAAAATGGTTATTACATTTTTAAATAGAACACCCTGTAACTCAGTAACGAGGCAAATTTTTTATAAGTGATTTGGGTTAAATCTTAATATTTTGAGGTCTAGAAACTACAACTCAGAGATTGGACATTCTTAATGAATCACCCTGTATATAAATTTTCAAATTAGCAATTCTACTTACCACAGTTTGTAAAAACCTAACTTTGATTATCAGCGGATCTTTTAACATGCTTATCCACGATCTCCACAGAACCGCGCGAAACTGTGCCCAGCATGAATTTCTGTATGGTCTCAAGTTATTAGAAAGCCATACAGCGTTGTCGACTTCTTCCTGAGCTCTCTAAAACAGAAATACATTTTGGATTAGAAAAATCTGCCAATTTATATCCTCATGCGAATTGCTAAGTGTTGTGAAGTTTTAATCAAAACAGTGTTTTTTCTGTGGGCTTATTAGTGTTATATAACAAGTTTTTCTACTTCTGGATGAGCTTATCCGTGACAAATGTTGCCATGATGATGATTATGGCAATCTTTATCTGCAGCAGCGCAGAAAAGCTGCACAAATATTGTGTTGAACCAGGTTCTGAAGTTCCTTATCCAGGATGTTCTTCTTCTTCCTGGACCTCACTCTCCAAATATTTTATTTCCTTTCAAGATAACTTGTAGGAAAGCATATCTGGATTCATTTCTCTTAATGTGTTCGAAGTATTACAACTTTCGAGATTTGATGGTGGTTAGTACTTCTCGGTTCTACTTTATTCTTCTGAGGATCTTGTCATAAGTGACTCGATCAGTCTACGTGATAAGCAAAGTCAGGCAAATATGCAGGCTAAAAAGTATGATATATGCGCATAATATATTATGCATAATATTTTTATCAAATATGCATGCATTTATTTATGTCAAATATGCATGTATATGCATATATTATTTGTGGCAAATATGCATATAGATGCATTTATTTAAACAAAATGTGCACTTCATAATCCGTTTAAATACAAATATTTTTTATATAACTGAGTTCTTGTTCTTATAGGTGTCAAGAAATATTTTTTTCATATTTGAGATTAAATTATTGACAAGAGGAAATTTATTTCTAATTTCTTCGTGGAAACGTTTAGACAAAGGTATATTTGAGCTTAACAATGCTTCGCACAAATCATGTTTAAATATCTTAAGGGCCGGTTGTTCGAACGCTAATCAACAATGATCATTATCAAATATTTAATTACTGTCACCAAAACTGTCAATGTCAACTTTGTTTGGGTTGCTGAAAACATAATTAATTACAATTATGAGATTTATTATTAATTATGTTAATAATTATTGTTATATTAATTGATTATAGACTCCACAGCAACCCAAACAAAGTTGACATTGACAGTAATTAATTATTTGATAATGATCATTGTTGATTAGCGTTCGAACAACCGGCCCCTAGTCTTGCTCACTTGATTTACGATTAGTTGGTCGTGAGCACCTAGATATCGAATCTTGCTACCCGTGTTGAGCTGCCCCCCCCCCCCCACTTGCAAAAATTAAAAAACAAATAGCCTTGATTTATGAGCTATTTATGAGCTCTCATATTCCGAAAACTAAAAATTTTGAGCTCGTTCCACTGAGCAGGAATTTAATACCCTAGTGGGGGGGGGGCTGAGTCAGCCCCCCCCACTACTTAAAAATAGGAATATTGAATCGGTTTTTGCGGCAGAATTACGAGCTATTTATGAGCTCTTGAAATTATATAGTTTCGATTTTTGAGCTCATCCCCTTCACCCCCAAACAACCCTTTAATTGATTTAACTTAAGAGAAAGATGCTGTGAAAACTGAAAATATATCGTATTGCGGATATAATTCCTATAGCTTATATACTCTAAGAATAAACTATTAAATCAAGGGCATTTCGATTATTGAGCTGCAACCCCTTCGCAAGAAAACCACCCTATCTTCCCGGCTTAAGAGAAAGTTGTATTTAAAATGCGTTAAAGTAATTATTTGGCGACTACATATCATTTAATAATTTATAAGCTTCCAAATTACGCGCATTTGGATCAGTAAATTGCAATTTATTTTGTATAGTGCAGTCACTGAAGGTAAAAATCAACGATTACCTTCAAGTTCGGTGAACCTTCATCGATTTTCACGAAAATTGGTCAGTGGTTAGAGGATACGTCAAGAAACAAAGGTGACATGGTACCACCTTGCGCCTTTACCCTGAGGGTGGATACCGCCCCTCCTCGGGGGTGAAAATTATTTTATAAAAAATAACTGCACAAATCAATAAATGAACAAATTAAAAGCAAAATTTATTATATAAAGTTAATAAAATAAGTCAATACTTTTTAAGTTATTAAAGATCAAAGATTTTAATTATTTGTGAAAAAAATGCATGTTTTAAAGAGGTTTTTTTGTAAATCACTGAAAAACTGTAAGTTTTTACAAAAAAGTTAATAGTAGTTTAATTCGCATAGCTTATATTCTAAGAATAAACTCTTAAATCACGCACCTTTCGATTACATAGCTACAACCCCTTCGCAAGAAAACGACCCCATTTTCCCGGCTTAAGAGAGAGTTGTTCTTAAAATAATTTAAATTGATTATTTGGCGACTACATATCGTTTAATAATTTATTAGCTTGCAAAATATACGCATCTCAATTATTGAATTGCCATTTTCTTTCTATAGTGAAGTCACTGAAGGTAAAAATCAACTATTACCTTCGATTTCGGTAAATCTCCATTTATTTTCACGAATTGACAATAACAACTTGGGGTTTTAGCCTGGGGTATATGTCACCCCTTCTCGGGAGTGAAAATTACTTTATTAAAAATAACCCCACAAATCGAGAGAGGGACAAATTGTAAGCAAAATTTGTTATATAATGTGATTAAAATAAATCAATACTTTTTGAGTTATTAAATATCAAATATTTTAATTTTTGGAAAGAAAATGCATGCTTAAGAAGCGATTTTTCATAAATGACTCAAAAACTGTAAGTTTTTACAAAAAAGTTTTCATCACTAAAATTGAAGCTAATAAAGAATATAATAAATTGCTTACTTGAAAAACCTTTAATGTTAATTTAAAGTAAGTTATTGGTAATTAAATGTATATTTTTTCCGCGACTGTTCAAATCTAAGGGTTCAAGCTTAAATAACGGGAAAAAGATGCATTTTATAACACTTAGGTACTAAATACTTGTCAAAGTACTTAGAAATACCCATCAAAAATAAGATCCAGAAAAAGTTGATAGTATCAAAATCCGCTCACCAATTTTCGTGAAAATGAATGAAGATTTACCGAAATCGAAGGTCATAGTTGATTTTTACCTTCAGTGACTGCACTATAGAAAGAAAATGGCAATTCAATAATTGAGATGCGTGTATTTTGCGAGCTCATAAATTATTAAACAATATATAGTCGACAAATAATTAATTTAAATTATTTTAAGTACAACCCTCTCTTAAGCCGGGAATAAGGGATGGTTTTCTTGCGAAGGGGTTGTAGTTCAATAATCGAAAGGCGCGTGATTTTAGAGTTTATTCTTAGAATATAAGCTATACGAATTAAACTATATTAACTTTTTTGTAAAAACTTACAGTTTTTCAGTGATTTACAAAAAACCTCTTCAAAACATGCATTTTTTTCACAAATAATTAAAATCTTTGATCTTTAATAACTTAAAAAGTATTGACTTATTTTATTAACTTTGTATAATAAATTTTGCTTTTAATTTGTTCTTTTATTGATTTGTGCAGTTATTTTTTATAAAATAATTTTCACCCCCGAGAAGGGGCGGTATCCACCCTCAGGGTAAAGGCGCAAGGTGGTACCATGTCACCTTTGTTTCTTGACGTATCCTCTAACCACTGACCAATTTTCGTGAAAATCGATGAAGGTTCACCGAAATTGAAGGTAATCGTTGATTTTTACCTTCAGTGACTGCACTATACAAAATAAATTGCAATTTACTGATCTAAATGCACGTAATTTGGAAGCTTATAAATTATTAAATGATATGTAGTCGCCAAATAATTAGTTTAACGCATTTTAAGTACAACTTTCTCTTAAGCCGGGAAGATAGGGTGGTTTTCTTGCGAAGGGGTTGCAGCTCAATAATCGAAATGCCCTTGATTTAATAGTTTATTCTTAGAGTATATAAGCTATAGGAATTATATCCGCAATACGATATATTTTAAGTTTTCTCAGCATCTTTCTCTTAAGTTAAATCAATTAAAGGGTTGTTTGGGGGTGAAGGGGATGAGCTCAAAAGTCGAAACTATATAATTTCAAGAGCTCATAAATAGCTCGTAATTCTGCTGCAAAAACCGATTCAATATTCCTATTTTTAAGTAGTGGGGGGGGGGCTGACTCAGCCCCCCCCCCCCACTAGAGTATTAAATTCCTGCTCAGTGGAACGAGCTCAAAATTTTTAGTTTGCGGAATATGAGAGCTCATAAATCAGGGGTATTTGTTTTTTAATTTTTGCAAGTGGGGGGGGGGGGCAGCTCAACACGGGTAATCTTGCTTTTCCTCCCACGATTCTAATTTCTTTTTTTTTTGCCGGTGTGTAAAATAATTTTGTAGTATTTACTGAACTATTTGGAATTTTTTTTCGCATGGTATCTGCAAAAAAATTTCTAAAGTAAACTAAGTAATTTTTAGTCCAAGGTTATTTAAAGCATTTAAATGTGTAACAAAATAAGTTAACAACCAAAAATGTATATTTTTTGGTTTTCTGATTATTTTAATGCAATTTAAAGTACTTTGCTTCACTTGTTAGTTGTAATTGTATTAACTTACAAATTTTACTGCATGCTCAGCAAAATACTTTTCTCATATCAATGACTTATTCTGGATATTATGTCTTGATCTATGCAGACACATTCGCTTCTTTATACATTTTAACTACACTGGATAAAACTTTTTATCATTCTGTACACTCCAAAAGTAACTGCTTAAGTTCAATATATAAACTACATTGACATTTTCCTTACCTAAGTTAAAAAAAGGCCAATAAGAAGCCCCAATAGGCTAATTCCTGGGAATTTTTACTTTCTATTTTCAGGTACCTTTTTAGAAATTGTTAAAGGATTAAGATAAGAATAATATTACATATTTTGTAAATATCAGGTGCGAAGGTATTTGAACCATAAATCAACAAATAAATTTGTTTTGAAAACCTATTTTATGCACTTTATTTTTAAATATACCAGTATATGCAAAATTCAAAAGAAAATACAAAAATATGCAAATGCATATGCATATGCACTCTTGCATATTTGCCTGACTCTGGGATAAGTATTCTTCGATAAAGCCACATCTCAAATGTTCAAATCTTCTACACATATCTTTGTTCAATGTCCGCGATTCAACACCATAAAGCAGAACAGGGAAGACGTAGCATCACAGCATTCTTAGTTTTATACCAAGGGAGAGTTTGTGACTCTTGGAGGGCCCTCATTTCTGATACGCGCATTTATCTCCTGGTTGTTGGTCCAATCCTAATTTATTATGATGCATGTTTTCCTCATAGTCAATTGTACGTGGCTTGTTCACAAGTATTAAAACCATCAGCATTATTTATTGTTGCCTAATATCACAACGAAAACTGTCGTATATCGTATATCACAGTGTGGCTCACTGAAGAATGCACTCTACCAATTCCTAAGTATACGGCGAGATATAAGCTAAGAATATAGAAAATTATGATCCTTTTTAAAGCTGAATTTCTCTTACACCAATTAACTGATTCCGCTATTTTTTTATTATTTTTGATTTTTCTTTGGCATCTACACTGTTAGTACGTTCGTTAACAGTAAAATATTGCAAGACCTCTAAATTCTAAAGAACCGCTCCGATTTATAAGAAATTTTGCAAATAAGCTCATCTTATCCTTCTCTTCAAAATTGATATGACTACAATGTGTGCTTTTTATTTTTAAGGGGTGAAAACTACCTTTTTTACCAAAAATTAAAAACAGACGATATAAGCGTTATTTAAATGTAAATTATGTGTAGGTACGTTAAATAGTATGTTAAATATAGGAATTTGAATGTTTATCATATTAAAATGTATTTTATAGTTGATAACTATTTTTAAACCCTTAAAAACTACCCTCTAAATAAGAATTTGTATAAAAAATATTTTGTAACTTTAAATTAGGTAATGATGTATTTTGTAGTGATCTAAACTTTATTTTATGTTTGCAATTTAGTTTATTAAGTATTTAATATGTTCAACCCTTATAAATTACCCCTACAAATAGATTTATTAGATCATTCACTCACGGTAAAATATTGCAAAACCTGTGAATTTTAAACAACCGCTTGGGTTGACATGAAATTTGGCATTTACATAGCTAATAAGTTAAGGAAAAAAAGTGATATAGTACCGATGTGTACTTTTGCCCTGAGGGTGACTTTCACCCCTTCTCGAGGGTGAAAAAATATAGGTCCAAAATAAGTCCGGAAATGAATAAACTGACTAATTCTAAGCAACTTCTGTTCTATAACGTTTTTACACTAAGTCAATACTTTTCGAGTTATTTGCTAGTGAATATGCTCATTTTTCAACAAAAGAAACACGTTGTTAGACGGTTTTTCGCAAATAACTCAAAAAGTAAGTATTTTATCGAAAAGATATTCCGAGCAGAAATATAATTATGAAAAACTGAAAAAATCTGTGTATGTATGAAGTTTGGAGACCTAGTAGAACAAGAGTCGTAGCTAATGAAGTTCCAAGATACGGGGTGTTGAGATTTCTCTTACAAAGTGAAGATTTATTGATTGCTCTAAAACCGGTTGAGATATGCAAATGAAATTTGGTTGGTTTTAAGAGGTAGTTATTACGCATTTATTGACAGACTTACTATTAAGAATTTTATATTCACCATTTTCGCGCATACGGGTATTAATCTGAATTTAAAAAAATAGTACGCCACTGAGGTATTTCAAATTAAAAAGCATTTTTGAGTTACTTATTTAATTTATGACAGAAAATATATCTTCCGTTTTTTTCATACGATGCGCCCTTTTGATGAAAAAAAAATAAAATACTTATATCAACGCTTAAAAAGTATTCGACATAATAGGTCTGGATCCCGCGTATGAAAAAAAAGTTGATTAATAGCAAGCTGAAAATTTGTTAATAGCTTAAGGGTGTCTAGTCGGACAAAATTTGATATATGGGAACACTGGAACAGGGGAAGTTTTAATTGTGGAACAGGTTAAAAATTTGGAACGGTCAGACCACGAAAACGGCACATGTATTTTGTCCGACAGAACAGACTTAAACTCACCGAACAGAGATTAAACTCTCATGCAAAAATCAGACTGCTATTTAGCACCAAATGGGCGTTTTAATGAGTGGAACATGTAGAATATGTGAAATGATAGGAATTATGACAGGTGATAAATAGCAGTCTGATTTTTGCATGAGAGTTTAATCTCTGTTCGGAGAGTTTAAGTCTGTTCTGTCGGACAAAATAAATGTGCCGTTTTCGTGGTCTGACCGTTCCAAATTTTTAACCTGTTCCACAATTTAAACTGCCCCTGTTCCGGTGTTCCCATATATCAAAATTTATCCGACTAGACAACCTTAAGCTATTAACAAATTTTCAGCTTGCTATTAATCAACTTTTTTTTCATACGCGGGATCCAGACCTATAAGTTTCAATGTGGTTTTTTACCGATAACTTCTGTAATTTTCAGAATATTTCATTGTTCCAAAGCTTATTTTGTGGGTAATTGAAAATGCTAAAAGCATTCAGAAGTTGGACTTTCTGGAGGTCTATGATTTTTAAAGCATGCGATTCAAAAGGCTTAGAAAACTGCTTCTCACACTTACGTGCAAACTTAAAATATAAATATCTCACTCAGTTTTTACCATAGAACCATTGAAAAAACTGAATAAGTTTTAGTATGAAAAATACTACGTTTTCAAGTAATTTTTGGAAAAATTGAAAACATTTATAAAATATCAAAAAATAATTTAATACTAAATTGAAATTTTTTTCAAAACTAAGCACTTTAAACTGGTTAAAAGTTTAGAACGCGTAGTCAGGCTATAAATAAACCTAATTGTGGTTGGAATAATGTTAATTTTTATTTTTGTGGAAAATTCACCAATTTAAGTAATTATTCTTTTGATTTTTCAACGACATAATCGTTTTGTTTTTGTAATAACTCAGCCATTTTTTATCCAAATTACTTTTATCATAGCACCTTTTAAATTTTACTTTACCATAGGTATCAGTAAAATATTTAAAAGATTTCTCCATAATTTTTTTCTAAAAATCTCTATTTATTGCGTTATTTAATGATAAAATATTTGATTCAAGGTTAATTCGAAAAAACCCCGATTTTAAGTAGGCTGTAACTTAGGTTTTGTTATTGCTATAATAATTTAAAGAACACCACTCCATTCACTAATTTAATAGGTTTCTTTTTAATTATAACGACTTTTTCCTAAAAATGCATAATCTTAGAGATATTTGTGAAAATCTACTCAAAACATGCATTTTTCATTTAGGAAATCATCAATTTCGATCGTACCAATCGTATCAATCTACCGAAAAAGTCGTATATAAGATTTGTTACTCAGAATTGAAATATCTATCAATTTCCGAGGTTATTTTGAGGTTAAATATTTGCACCCCCGAGAAGGGGTGGTACCCACCCCCAGAGCAAAAGCACACATCGGCACAATATCACTTTTTTCTTTGACATATTATCTATATGTATGCCAAATTTCAAGTCAATCCAAGCGGTTCTTTAAAATTTACCGCAAAAACCGTCAAAGAATGGACTATGTTGGTAAAAGGTTTAATCAAACTTATTTTTTGTACTTATATCGGGTGGAAGAAAATAAATATTTTCTTATGTTAGGTTTGAGATACCCTCAAACCTTACCAAAATCATATTTCAAGAAAAATGTAGAAAATCATTTATGTAATTACTTACTATATAAGCAGAGTCTGCGGCTAGCCTCCTACCCAAATTGGAATTGTGAAATTTGTCCGCTATTAAAGCAATGGCTTGTCTACAGGATTCTTCTCTATCTGGAATAACTGATAGCAATTTTACGAAATAATCTGCAGGATTATAGTTTCTCGGACAACCGGCCCCCATGCTACAACACAATTTACACTTAACTGGAAAAAGTAATCACAGTAATCAAAATATAAAGTATATTAAGTTTATCAATACGCCATTTTACTAAAGAGATCACCAAAAGTATAGTTAAACGCAGGGCCCCGCTACCATATGTGCAAAGTGTGCAATGCACATGGGCGCCAAAACCCGGAGTCAAAAATTGCAAAAAAACAAAAATTAATTTTAAAATAAAAGTTGAGAAGTCAACAACGATTAGGAATAAATAGGAGAAAAAGAGGAGAAAAACAGAATACTTTGGCCATATAATTAGAGGACCTAAATACCATCTACTTCGCCTTATAATACAAGGAAAAGTGGAGGGAAAGAAAAGGATTTGTCGAAAGAAACTTTCATGGTTGCGTAATATTAGACAATGGTGTAGAACCACAGTAGAAAAATTTGTGTAAATTGTAAATAAAATTGTAAGTTGTAAAATTGTAAATAAAAACATGTGTAAAACCACAGTATTTCGCGCAGCAGCCGATACAGAAAGGTTTTAGGGACTTGTAAACATGATGACGCCCAACTTCTGAATACGGACACGGCACCTAAAGAAGAAGAAGGTATACATTCACACGAAATTGTATTAGTACCTACATCATCCAGTTACTGCCGGTTCCATGTGCGAGAAAATGTCAGAAGTCAGGTATTTTAATTTATTTTATTATAATTTTATTCTGTTTGTTTTATTTTGATATTTTAGTATACAAATAATAGTAATACTCACGGTTTTTGATGTGAGTTTTAAAGGACCGCTTGTATTGACATGCAATTTGGCATACACATAGCTAACATGTTAAAGAAAAAAGTGTATTGTGTCGATGTCTGCTTTTTGCCCTGGGGGTGAGTTTCACTCCTTCTCGGGGATGAAAAAACATACGTTCAAAATATGTTCCGAATTGGATAAACTGACTTCCTAAGCAACTTTGGCTCTATAGAGTTAGTTCACAGTTTCAAAGTCAATACTTTATTCGCGCGTATATTTGTACGAGTTATTTACGAGTGAATATGTTCATTCCTTAACAAAAAATCTCGTTTTAGACAGTTTTTCGCAAATAACTCATAAAGTAGGTAATTATTTTATCGAACAAAATGATCTGAGCAAAATTATAGCTTACAAAAAAGTGAAAAAAAGGGGAAAACTCATTACAACTGCTTTAAAGTGTTTAAAAAAAGCTTTAATTTTGTTTTTAAATAATTTCTAACATCAAAAGTAAGTAAATTACACTCAAAATAAAGGCCCCTTATTTTTTGCCAAAAAAATCGTAAGACTAGACTCACTCCCTAATTAGCATCCCCAGGGCCGCCGAGAGGGCGGTACAGCCGGTACATTTTACCGGGGCCCGGCGATGTAAGAGGCCCGGCGTCAACCAGACCAAAGACGTAATTTTTCCGCGTTTTTTTGCTCTTCACTTTATGTCCATAATTCGTTTGATTTGGTTTTAAATTTTAACAGCAATAAATCACATGAGCCAAATACTACAGTGCAGTCAGATAAAACTCTGGTATGGATATGGAGATTAAAAATCTATCATTGCTTCTAGAGAATTTACAAAAAATCAGAAGAATCTATGTTGAAGAATCGAAATTAGAATCGAATTTAGAATTGAAGAATCGAAATCAGTAAAATTATTGAATAAATCCAGAATTTACATCAAATAAAGAAAAACGGCGCAAAAAGCCTGTGAGATTTTTTGATGATTTGCCTGGGCCTAGTAGTGATGCGACTGATAATTTTGAGCCCGACGCAATATTTCGCGCGGAAATATTTAATATTGTTATATAATAAGCAATTTAACCAGGAGATTTAATGTGGAAAATAAAATTCATTCGCTATTTAACATTTTATGGATATTCCGAGATGAAGATGACGACAATATTAAGAAGAAAATTGATATAGGTATGTATTGCGAAAGTTTTATAAAGAAGACATCAGTGAAGAAATGAGAGATGGAATTTTTCATTTGAGAGCGATATACAAGGATAATATTGGTGAATCTCAACTTTCTCCAATAGATTTGCTTAATAAAATTAAACATCTCAAATTTGAATCGTTATTGTGTTAAGAATATTTTGCACATTACCGGCGACAGTCGCAGAAGCAGAAAGATTTCTTTTCGCATAAAAATGCTATGAGGTAATGAATGAAACAGGATCGGTTAGCTGGCTTTCAAGTTTGCGAATTGAAAATGATTTGGTAAAATCATGCGATTTTTGCCAAATCAGAAAACTCGAAAAGCACCTGTATTATAAATATTTTCACTCTTATAAATTGAATAAAATTTTATATAATCAAAATTTATTAAAATTTTTCTACAACCGTGTTAAAAATGCAATTTTTAGCACTTCATGCGTGCGTTAAAAATGCTACTTTAAGGCACTAGTGCTTTAAAATATTTTTAATTCTTATTGACCGTAGAGTAGGGTGGGCCGAAACTGGACTTCAGAAAAAAAACGAATCAAACAGGAACGCAATACCCGTAAAAAGATGCGTATATGTGTAAAAAATACTTGTGATTTTTTGTTTTATTTTGAAAAAATGTCTTCAGCCCTCTACCAGCCCTTAAGTGACCTTGAAAAATAAATAAATAAATTAGGAACACAATACCGCTCAAAGTTTGTCTTTTACCGTGTATAAATCTTTTGTTTTTTTCTTATTATTTTAAAATGATTTTATCAGCCCTCTACCACCCTCTAACTAAAATAAAATCTCAATTTTCCAACTTTTTCCAAACACAAAATGTAAAATTAACTCCGTATAACTTTAAAGCATAAAAAGTATAATAATATAATATAAAAGTATTTAATACTGATGGTCTTGGTCGTGAAGCCTCGGATACAATCGAACAGTCCCGGCTGAGATGGATCGTCGAGAGTTATGGTACTTGTCGTCGCTTATCTTCTTAGTGCGAAATAAGCTTTCGGGTGAAACGCATGTTTATTGTTTATTTGTTGAAAGCCAAGACGAATAGATTGTGTTTGTTGTATTTGCGTGAATACCTAGCACGACCATAAATATGGCTGCTTTAAAATTAAATATTACAAGAAGTAAAGTAGAATGTCCAATTTTCGGTAACCCAGTCGACTTAAACTGTCATGTTTTACCAACGATAGAACATGTGCTTCGATGTTATTTGTTTATTCGTTATGAACTGAAGTTTACTAAATATTTTGGAAAGGAACCAAGTTTTAATGAAGTTTGTGAAGTGCTTGTGCCAAAAATCAAAAGTATATGGGAATCAGCGTCAATTCCAACCGTGTCAAAGGACCGCATCATGCAATTATTACGTAAATATCATAATAAATATTTAAACCTTATCAGATATCCAAAAAGCAAAAGAAATGTTCAATATGAGTTAAAGATTACCAGCTTCAAAGAGGAAACAAGGGATAAGTTGTTCGACATTGCTGCCTGTAAGTGTGATTTTTCTGCATGCAAGTGTGATAAATCAAGAAAAGTACCAAAGCAGGAACAGGAATTTCTTTTGGATCAACGGTCCACTAGAGATATGGCTATAGGAACTGTTGATCGTGAAACAACTAAAAAGTTGAATGTAAGGACGGAGAGACAAACAAAAGAAACAGAACGAGTACAAAAATTCAAATCTGAATTTCACAATATTTCTATGCCCAGCTGTTCTACTGAGGTCACTAGGTTATCAACAGACTCTGACAATTCTTCTTCATCTGAAGCCTCACCTAGTGTTGCAAATATTGATTTACCGTCGAAACCATCCTGTAGTCAAATGAGGATAAAGTTGCCCACATTAGGTACCATATGTGACAAATATGGAATTTCTGACAGGTCAGCAGCTGCTGTTGCCACAGCTGTATTAAAAGATGTGGGAATTATTTGCGATAGTGATACCTCAAAAGTAATCGATAAAAATAAAGTTAGAAGAGCTCGTCAAAAGAACAGAAATATCCTTAGTAATGAGTTTCAGTCTACAAATAAACCCATTAAGAGTATTTACTTTGATGGCAGGAAGGACAAAACCTTAGTGCAGGAAAAGAAAGGTGAGAGATATCATAAAAGAACTATTGCAGAAGAACATGTGTCATTGATAGAAGAACCGAATTCTGTTTATTTGGGGCACGTTACCCCATCTGCAGGCTCAGCCAAGTCAATTGGAAAGGCAATAATAGACTTTCTCATTTCAAATAACTTCTGTTTGGATAATTTAGTGGCGATTGGTTGTGACGGAACCATAGTGAATACTGGACATAAAAATGGAGTTATAACATATATCGAAAATGAACTTAAGCGACCTTTGCAATGGTTTGTGTGTGCCTTACATGCTAATGAGTTGCCATTGAGACATTTATTTCAACGTTTGGATGGAGCTACTACTGGACCTCGTCAATTCTCTGGAGTGATCGGGAAATTATTGGAAAAATGCGAACACCTTCCAATCGTAGATTTTGAAATAATTGAAAGTGATCTCCCAGAACTAACAATACCATCTAAAGAATTAAGCTCAGACCAGTCATATCTGTACGACATATGCCAAGCAATATCAAATGGCAACGTCTATGAAAATTTAGCAAATCGTAGCCCTGGAAAGTTAGCTCATTCCAGATGGCTGACAATGGCAAATAGAGTTCTCCGCCTCTACGTTGGAACCGAACATCCTACATCAAGATTGAAAGATCTTGTTCAATTTATAATTAAAGTCTATGCACCAATGTGGTTTTTTATAAAGCTTAATCCAAGTTGCACACAAGCCAGTTTGCATGTTTTCAAATCCATTACACTATCAAGATATTTAAGAGATGATCTTAAAAATATTATAGATGCAGTTATCCAACGAAACTCCTATTATATTCATCCGGAGAATCTTCTCTTATGTATGTTAACAGATAATCGTCAATGGGTACGAGAATTAGCTTTACGGAGAATTATTAAAGCCAGAAAAGAGAAAAAAGTCGGAATAAGGCAGTTTAAAATACCAGAAATAAACTTTAATGCTGCGGAGTATTTTGAGTTAATAAACTGGAGTGAATGTGAAGTAACGGCCCCACCAATGTTAGCTGACATACCAGATGATGAGCTGAAACAGTTAATTGATAGCTCTATAATTGCAGACTTTGACTTTCCAAAATATCCATGCCACACGCAAGCTGTGGAGAGATGTGTGAAATTGGTTTCGGAATCATCTTTGCTAGTTACAGGGCCAGAACGCAGAGACGGATTTATTCGATCTAAAATAAAATCAAAAGACTTTCTTGTAACTTACGATAACAAAGCACAATTTAAAATTGAATGAACGCATTTTTCTATTGATTTTTATTTCGCATTTTAGTGTGTTTAAAAATAGGATATTTATATTTTTGTTTGTTTTCGGTTTCCAATAAACTTTTAGTTCAGTTCAAATTTTGTTTTATTTCCCAACACCCTATAAAATGTGCAGTAGTTTCCCATATTTACACACAATTTTTCAGAAATAATTGTGAATTTATTATTTTTATTTTTGATTCAAGATCATTATCTGTTGGTAGAGGGTAGAATATCTTATTCTAAATGTATAAAAAAAATAACATGAACTCTTTGCATATAATTGAAACTTTTTACAGGTATTGCTAATTAAATTAAATAATTTTGATTTAGGGTTCACTTTAGGGGTGGTAGAGGGCTGAAGATGTTTTTTTAAAAATCCTAAAAAAAATACAGTGATTATACTTACCAAAAGGCATCTTTTTGGGGGTATTGTGTATTAAAACTAAACAAATAATTTTTTCGGCCCACCCTACCGTAGAGACAATTTTGATGTAATGTCAAAAAAATATAAAAATGGAATGTCAGTCAAGTTCAAATAAAAGTTTTTGTAGATATTGTCCTGTAATTACGTTTGTAGAAAAAATATTGTATGATATGCGTGTTAAAAAGTACATTTTTAAG
Source organism: Diabrotica virgifera virgifera (assembly GCF_917563875.1). Classification (NCBI taxonomy): domain Eukaryota; kingdom Metazoa; phylum Arthropoda; class Insecta; order Coleoptera; family Chrysomelidae; genus Diabrotica; species Diabrotica virgifera. The sequence continues at coordinate 101,217,288 of NC_065446.1, forward strand.
GCACTCATGTGAATTGCAAACTTTCACATGCGTGCCTTAAACGTGTACTTTTAACACTTATATCATAAATAACTATTATATGTGTTTGAAATGTTTCTTATTATTTATAATTTTATTTCCATAAAAATTAAACAATTTTTTCGCTCTTCACTTTTTGCCGGGGGCCCGAACTTCACTTTTTAGCGGGGCCCGCTCATCCCTCTCGGCGGCCCTGAGCATCCCAAGTGAAAATAATCGTTAGCGCTTTACGATTTACTTTAGAATAACCAAAGAATTTTTTTTCGATAAAATACTTATTTTTTGAGTTATTTGCGAAAACCCGTCAAGACCCTGTTTTTTTTTGTTGAAAAATGAACATATTTACTAGCAAATAACTTGAAAACTATTAGTGAAAGAACTCTATAGAACAAAAGTTGCTTAAAATTAGTAGTTTTATCCAATTCCGGACTTTTTTGATCGTATGTTTTTTCGCCCCCGAGAAGGGGTGAAACTTACATCCAGGGCAAAAGCACATATCAGCACAATAGCACTTTTTTTCTTTGATATGTTAGCTATGTGTATACCGACTTTCATGTCAATCTATGCGGTTGTTTAAAATTCGGAGGTATTGCAATATTTGACCGTGCGTGGGTGAATGGACTAGGAATAGTATTTCAAAAGTTCAGATTTTTGCTTTATTTCAAGCATTTACCTACCTACCTACCCTCAAAAAATAAATAAAAAAATATAATCCAAAATGACTTCAGGGGCGCCAACATTTTTCTTGCACACAGGCGCCTGTAGCTCTTACGGGGGCCCTGGTTAAACGATTACGATTTAAACGTCTAAACGACAGTTAAACGATTTTGAAGAATCGAATCGAGAAAGAATATTTATTAGATACTGACGCAGAAGAACAATCAGGATTTCGTACGGGTCGATCCACTATTGATCACATTTTCTCCTTAACCCAGATAATAGAAAAAATAGGTCACGAAATCAAGAAATTCATATTTATGTTGTTTGTCGTCCTACGGATTGTCTATAACAGCGTTCCACTAAAGAAGCTGTGGCAGTCAATGGAAAACACGAATATTAATATAGAATTAATAAAAGTCATCAATGTGCTAAGTATACAATCAACCCATAAGAAAGATAAAAACAGGGACCCAACTAACAGGATTGGTAACATCAAAAGGATTAAAGCAAGGATGTTGCATGTTCTTCTTCTTCTTGTACCACTTCTATCGGAGATTGGAAATCATCAAGGCTATCCTGACCTTGTTTACAGCTGACCTAACAAGTTCATTAGTGGTGTAGCCAAACCACTCTCTCAAATTCCGCAACCATGACATTCTTCTACGACCTGGATTTCGTTTTCCCTCTATTTTTCCTTGCATTATATGTACAGTGGAATCTCGATTATCCGTCCCTCCATTAACCGTCACCTCTGTTAACCGTCAGGGTACATACAGAAGTTGTATTGACTACATAAGCAAAAAATTTTAATGGAAAAATTTAAAAAAAATTTCATTTTTGATTTGTGATGAGCACACAAACGGCTATCCATTGCTGTCCAAAGGCGGACCAAACAGATTCAGAAGCTGACACAGACTTGGAATTTGAATGTAGCTATGTTGATGAACCTGTTATTACTGACAAAGATTTGCATAAATAATCTAGAGAAGCTGAATGGCATATGTAATAATTCATCGAGTGTTATTCTCAACAAGAAGCCAATAAAGTAGATTGTATGGTCTTATGCTGATTAAGAAATTCAGCCGTCGCAAACTGTGAAGCAACAGTAAAACAAACAAAGATTTCAGAATATTTTAAATTGATTCGATTGTACGAACACAAATCCCTCTTATATTGTCAAACAAACCATACAAATGAAATTTGAGAGTTGTACTATGAATTTTTAATTTTTTTTAATGTCCTCGACTAGCGTCAAAAAACACCAACTGGGCAGATTTTCAATACTACCTAGAAGAAAACATTAATCTTAATTTGCGAATCAAATCTCCACACGAGATAGATACAGGCGCGGATCCAAGGGGGGGTCAATGGAGTCAATTGCCCCCTCCTTGAGACCTCGCCTGGTGTCTACTGACACTGTTTTTAAGAAATAAAATTCATAAATAGTGAATTTTGTGTCCTGTTGATAACTGAATAACTAAAACATAAATATGGCAGGATTCCTTGGAATCGAAAATAATTAAATCTTTGGAACATAATAAATGAAAAAGTCCCACAATAAATCTGTTTATTGCCATCTATTCAATTCAATGCCAGAGACGAGATAAAAATAGGAATTGCCGGTGCTATGTTATGGTAATTTGATCATTTAATAAAACCCCCGAATAAGAGCCGCATTTAGAAGGATGTCCAAAGTATTATGTATTACAGAGACCTAAAAATAACAGAGACCTAAAATTGGCATTAAAGATCCGACTAGTTTGCTACGTGTTCTTGGTCTTACTGCATGGTGTCGAGTCTTGGACTGTGAATAAAATCGATCTAAATTGCCTTAAGGCTCTCGAAATGTGGTGCAATAGAAGAATTTTAAGAGTTTATTGGATGGAGAAGATTCGAAACTCCATAATACTAGGATGTCTCAGCAAGACTACTACGATTATAAAAAGCGCCAAGAAGAGATAGCTGGATTATTTCTGACATTTAATGAGAGGTCCCAAATATAGGTTGTTACGAAATAATATTTAAGTGAAAATAGCAGGCAAACGCATTCTGGACGAAAAAGAACTTCATGGTTCATTTAGGGTGGCAATAAATAAAATTAAGATACTTATGATGGTAACCAACGTTCTGAAAGGACATGGTACATAAAGAATAAGAAAATAACAGCCCATCCCAAAAAAGAATCCTGCGTACGCCAGTCACGAGAAAATTTTTATTTCATTGCCCCCACCTTGAAAGGTTGCTGGATCCGCCGTTGGATAGATACAGCAGCTCAATATTTCACCACCCTTGTGCAAGAAGCGGCATGGCAATCTACACCACGAACTGAACGCAGACCGACACATACAACAAATGTTCCCCTACACCTTCGGCAACTCATTGTTGAAAAACGTCGTGCGAGAAGAAACTAGCAAAGATTTAGAAACAACATAGATCAACATATATACAATAGACTACGTAGACAACTTGGAGTAACCATCAAAGCTGCAAACAACGAAACCTTCGAACATTACATTACAAACCTTACAGCAAATGATCAGACGCTATGGAAGGCGACTAAGAAACTCAAAAAACCATACACAACTATTCCTCCCCTCCATAAACCAAATGGCGAATGGGCTCGTTCCAACAAAGAAAAAGCGGACGTCTTTGCTGAACATCTTACGAGTGTATTTCAAACCGAGCCACCAGACCTTGATGAAGAAGTGGAAGAAGTAATTAGCGCAGCATGTCAAATGTCCCTTCCAATCACAAGTTTTACTCCTATAGAAGTCAAGAAAGAAATAATCAAACTCAACTCACGAAAAGCTCCAGGTTATGACTTAATCTCGGCACAAGTACTAAAACAACTTCCTCGTAAGGCCATTATTATACTAACAGTAATATTTAATCGCATGCTAAGTTTATCATACTTTCCAAAAATATGGAAATTTGCAGAAATTATAATGATCCGTAAGCCAGGAAAAGCTCCCAATGAAGTAACATCTTATCGACACATCAGCCTACTCCCAATCGTTAGTAAAGTTTTTGAAAGATTGCTGCTACAAAGAATATACGCAGATCATGAATTTTTAACATTACTACCAGAACATCAGTTTGGTTTTCGGGAAAATCACTCTACTACACAACAAGTTCATCGAATAGTAAATGTATTATCTAAAACTCTCGAAGAAAAGAAATACTGCAACGCTGTATTCCTAGATATCTCACAAGCGTTTGACAAAGTTTGGCACAGAGAACTGCTTTACAAAGTAAAATTAACACTATCTAGTAACTATTTCCTCCTAATCAAATCCTACTTATCAAATAGATATTTCTCAGTAAAATTGAAAGACCAACAATCCAGCCTCTGTCCTATTAACTCTGGAGTTCCGCAAGGTAGTGTTCTCGGACCTCTGCTTTTTTCACTCTACACAGCCGATATACCAGAATCTCCTAATACTACGATCGCTTCCTTTGCTGATGACGTAGCAATACTAACAGTAAATGAAGATCACATACAAGCCTCACAAGACCTGCAACACCATCTGGACATACTCAGTGAATGGTACACAAAATGGCGAACTAAAGTAAATAAAACAAAATCATCTCAAATAACGTTTACAAACCGCCACAGCACATGCCCACCTGTAAGAATGGAAAATGTACGAATACCAACAGTAACAGAAGCTAAATACCTTGGCCTCCATCTTGACCGTCTTACTTGGAAAAAACATATACAGACTAAAAAAAGACAACTAGACTTGAAATTTCGGCAAATGTATTGGCTCCTTGGACGCAGATCAAAACTCAACATCCAAAACAAAATTCTTCTGTATAAAGCAATAATCAAACCTATTTGGTACTACGGACTACACCTCTGGGGCTGTGCAAAGTCAACATCACTGAATAACATTCAAATATTTCAGTCGAAAGTTTTAAGATCAATAGTGGATGCACCCTGATATGTAACTAATCAAACACTTCACGAAGACTTAAATATACCTTTCATTAGAGAAGAAATCCATCGAGCCTCGGAATCACAAAACGAGCGTACCATTCACCATGACAACGAATTATTAAGGGAATTATTTCATAATGGCCCTGTCACAAGGAGACTAGATAGAACCTGGCCTCAGGACCTATTTTAAAACTTTAAACATAAATAGAATAAGATGAGACATCATTGGAAGTCTCTTCTTCATGACCAAAAACATGGAAAAAATTTACTTAATACTCTTTTAATGATGTAGATTGTAAATAAATATAATTACATAAAGAAAATGTTCTGTTAACCGTCTTTTCGATTATCCGTCATACCCTGACGGATACTCGAGGTTCTACTGTATTTTGAAGTAATGTGTATTTACGTCCTCTCATCAGGTGACCCAGATATTCGAGTTTTCTTCGTTTTATCGTTTGTGATTCTTTCAACCCAACATATCTTCAGGATTCGACGGTAGCACCACATCTCGAAACTTTCAATATTTTTTATGTTATTCTGTTTGAGAGTCCAGGCCTCTGCACCGTATAATAGCGTGTTAAATACGTAGCCTCGTAGCATTATTAATCGTAGAGGGATGCTTATATCTCTTTTGCAGAAGAATTTTTTCATCTTTATGAAGGTGGCCCTGGCAATTTCGACACGTCTTTTTATTTCATTGTTTTGGTCTCCAGTTTTGTTTATTAAAGTTCCCAAGTATTTGTAACTTAATACTTTTTCAATTTGAATGCCGTTTATACTAATATGTGCTGGTTGTGTCATGTTTTTACTGAAGATCATATACTAGTGATGTTTATGCCATAATTGTTGCAAGCAATAATAATTTATGTTTGTAAGTAATCATTGTAATTATTCTTCTACTGTTCTTGCACTAGTACAGTGTCGTCCGCGTATCGAATATTATTTACAACCTCTCCATTGATTACGATTCCTTCGTTTGCTTGCAAAAGAGTTTCCTGGCAGATGCTTTCACTATACAGTGCTAGTCAAAAGTCCGTACCCCCCCTCTTATCTTTTGAACGGTTTTACCTATAATAGTGAAATTTGGATGGAGGAAATTAACTGACGTAAGCTTCTTAACTAGTTATGACAGTTGACGTAATAGTGACAGATGACGTTACAGAGCCACTGTGACCGATAATTTTAAATGGGACCTTATGGCAAGTGATACCTCGTTTGAAAGGTATTCAAAATACCTACTCAGCCATACTAATTTTTTTGTGTTTTAGTTGATTTTGATTTTGGTGAATAAATTAAATAAATAGATAGATAGATAGATTTATTTAACTACTTTACAAAAAAAAATTGTTTGTAGCAAGTCAAAATTACAAAGTCAAAATAAGGAATATAAAAATTACAAGGTATATAAAATCACAAGGTATATAAAACAGAAATATAAAACACAACTTATAAATATGTATCACAAACAAGAATATAGATTAACAAAAAATATTTTGTGTCACGGTAAGCATTTCAGTAGATGTTCTGCAATGAGTCATATATTCTTCCGAGCAATAAAAGCAATGTTTCAACAGATACCTTTTTATTACTTTTTTGAAACTGTTACAGCTTAGCTGTTTAATATCTTTTGGTAAAATATTGTAGTAGTTATAATTAAGACAATTTTTATCTGAAAGACGCAATCTAGAGCGATTTGTTCGTAAATAGTGAGAGTATCGCGTATTGTGAACGTGAACATCAGACTGCTTTGTTAAATGGGACCTTTTTCTGTGAATTTCAGTCAGAACTTGATATATCAACAGAGTAGGTAGCGGCATAATTTTTAATTTGATGAAGAGAGGTCGGCAATGTTCCAGATAACTAACCCCTGCTAAAATCCGGATAGCTTTCTTTTGCATCCTGAAAATTTGAAGAGCATTTGTTGAATTGCCCCATAAGATTAATCCATAGCTTAGGTGTGAGTGAAATAAAGAAAAATATGTCACCTTCAATGTCTCAAAGCTGACAACCCTTGCTAGTTGACGAATAAGAAACAATGAACTAGACAGCTTCGCCTTTACTTGTGAAATATGAGCCGACCAGTTCAATCGATTGTCTATGGTTATTCCTAATAGTTTAGCAGTGTCTTTGTCATCTGGATCGCCATGTAAACCACTTGCAGATATAATCAAGTCCTGCGTTTTTTCAGTATTGAGTTTTAGTTTGTTCGCAGCAAACCATGTGCTAGATTTATCAGAGACTTCCTCGTAAGCCATTTTTAAATCCTCATTTTTATTACCTGATATTATGTATGTCGTATCATCCGCAAATTGTACTGATTTGTACGGAGATATGAAATGAGGCAAATCGTTGACATATATAATGAATAAAAGAGGTCCCAAGACCGAACCTTGTGGGACTCCATGTTTTACGGGTCGAAAATCGGAGAGATAACCTTTAGACACTACAGCCTGGTGTCTACCACATAGGTACGAAGAGATAAGCTTAAGAGGGATACCTCTGATTCCATAATAGTTTAATTTGTGGAGCAAAATGTCATGTGAAACGCAGTCAAAAGCCTGTAAATATAATATTGTAGCTTCGCATTTAATTAATAAAAATTCAAATGTACGCCTATGTTTTTTTTTCAAAAAAGTTGACGTTTTTCGATTCTCTAGTAGTTTTTACATCAACGTCAACCTTTTTGACAAGTAATCATAGGCGGAATTTTGAATTTTGAATTAATTAAATGAAACTACAATTTTATATTTATTTCATTAATTCGTCAAAATTAGCTTAAACTTAAACAATATTAGTATGACTGAATAGGTATTTTCAATACCTTTCAAACGAGGTGTCACTTGCCATAAGGTCCCATTTAAAATTATCTGTCACAGTGGCGCTGTAAAGTCATCTGTCACTATTACGTCACCTGTCATGACTAGTTAAGAAGCTTACGTCCGTTTATTTCCTATCTCCAAATTTCACTATTATAGGTATAACTGTTCAAAAGATACGAGGGGGGGTACGGACTTTTGACTAGCACTGTATACATATATGTTACGGTTGATGTGATAAATCCGGTCTGTGTTAATAGTTACCGGTAAATATTAATAGTAACCGCAGCAGCTGGTCAATGTGATTATTAATGTCTTTATAATTAGATTTACCGGTTATTATTAATACTTTTCTAACAATTATGTTTAATGTAATAAAAACGCGTTTTGGGCTTCACTATTTTGTTTATTTATATAATTTGATAATAAAGTTAAACAATTTTATCAATAAAAAACTCAACTAGACACCTTATAAGTAAAAACAAACCCATACGCACGCATTAGGATTTAAGTTACTAGACTATAAAGTACTTGTTTTTATAGGAAAGGCTCTTGTGGCACTTAGAATTACAAAGAACGCTTAATTTTTTGCGCTTGCAGTGTTTTTAATTGCATTGTCCACTACAATCGCAGTTTCGGAATCCTTGACTGCCTAATTCAAATCTTTATGAACGCATTCACTGAGACTTATCTCAGTATCAGGCGCTTCATTGACTGAAATAAGTGTTTCCTTGCAGGTGGAAAATTCGTTTCTTGCATGAAGTTGGTTTAAAATGCCATGCTTATTGCCTAGCTTGTATAGCTTTTCATCTATAACAGAAATAATAATGGCAATAATGTTTCGGCTATCGACCTTAGCTCTCTCAACTTCTGTAATTCGCACCCTAACACCTTGACCTACTTTTTCAACAGGGAATCTATCATTAGAATGCTTTAACATGTTGTCAGACTCTTTTATAAGTGACTGTTTAGCAAGATCCCGAGTCTCCTGAATTTTATTTTGAAGTTTTGTCAATTGCACTGCCATCTTCTTCGTCTCCCTCATTTTCTTTAACGCCAATATTGGCATTGTCTTCCTCATTGACAGCAATTATTGCACACGCATTATGTTCGATTGGGCTGTTAGTGTTACCTGTATCTTCAATATTCGCTAACTGTGAATCCTCGGTTGTAGTGTTGAGTTCCATATCACCACGGTGCTTTGCTCCATCATCAGCGTCATCAGAATGATCTGCTATTATCGCTTCTAAATCTTCTTCTAATTTGGGATAAAGTACCAGGAGGTAAAGATGTTCTTAATCCTACTTTAGCCTTATGTATTTAATACATTAAATAGTGTATTACACAGCGGCCGCTTCCGATTGACTAACACTGTAGTATGCACTTTACGCCGTATTTAGCTCTGGTATGGCGCAGTGACTAATAAACCTCCCTACACTCCGCAAGCTTCTACGCACTTAACAGTATTGAAATTTATCACATTTACCGTTCTAATCCGGGATTTAATAATAATTACCGGTCGATGTAATTAATTCTGCCATATTTATTACTTTTACCTAGCTATTCGGTTTGTATTAATAGTAACCGGTAATTATTAATAATTTCTAAGGTAAAGTTTTCAATCGCAAATAAATGAAAGAAAGAGCGGGCGACATGCGATTTATGATTCATGACGGCACGTTATGACGTGACGTATTATTTATGACGGCGATAGTAGGTTTATACGTAAGGAGAGGGACATATTGGTGCTGGTCGAAGAAAAGTTTCACCGCACCAGGTGTCCCTATCTCTACTACATTTATAATATTTACTAAGCAACATTTATAATATTAAAAAATATTAAAAATATTACTAAAAGATTTTTAAATTGAAAACTTATTGGTCCATTTCCCTGGTGACACATCCAAGGCTTCTACAATATGCAAGCCACATGGATGCTGCAGTGAAGACAAAGGGGAAGGAATTCTTAGTTGAAGGAAGTTGCAACGGAAAATGGACCTAGTTGCTCTATAGGAGTAATACTAATATACAATAAAAATAAAAATGTATACCATTTTTATTCAGTTGCAATGCGAAGGCAAAACAATCTTACTTTCACTTAGAATACGGAGCGCAGTCCAGCACTCTGAATCGACGATTTCGACTCTTATTGGAGTCTCATCGGAGAGTCGTAGGCCTGCTGCTCCATACTCGAAGTGACCAACCATGAAAGCTTACCCCCACATTGCAACTGACGTGTATGGATTAGGTGACTAGCGTCATCTGGCAATTGAAAGGTAAAGTTTTCAATCCTAATAGCAACATTTATAATATTGAATATCTTTTAGAATATCTTTTAGTAATATTTTTAATATTTTTAATAAAGCCACTACAATGTTAAACAGTATTTTATGGGACCAGTCCACCAGCAAAGAAAATAAAAAGAGGATATACATATATATTATTATGTATCATTTTATCAATCAAAGATATAATAAAAACTTTATTTTTTTAATATAACGCGGACACATATATTTGATACACCCTGTATATTGATTTGTAACTAAACTCCTGGACAAAATTAACGCACCACTTTAATTAATCTAAATATTTATAATATGAACACAAAATAAACCTAAGTTACATTGAAATAATAATAAACACCTACAAATAAGTCCAACATGACTTTATTATGACCTTAATTTGCCTTATTGTTTCTTTAAAAATTTGTTATTGCTGGAAATGCGTAAATAAGCTAGCATAACTCCAAATTGCAAAAAGAAGAAAATCAGTAAAGTAACAAAATAAAATACATCTGGGTCAACACTAATACCGTGTAGGTCCTCCTCTACTTTTTATGACTGCATTTATGCGTCGAGGCATGCTTGATATCAAATGTTCAACAAAAGCTAGCGGAATATTCTCCCATTCTTTAATAACGGCCTCAATGAGTTGGTTGTGATTGGCAATAGGGGGTCTACGACTTCGAATCTTTTTTTTGAGATAATCCCATAGATGCTCTATAGGATTAATGTCCGGACTGTTAGGTGGCCACTCTAATAATGGAATATCAACATCATTTAGGTAGCCAATAACCTGTCGAGCCACATGAGGACGAGCGTTGTCTTGCATGAATAAAAAATGAGGCCCAAGAAACGGAGCAAAAGGCATTACATGTTCGACAATAATGTTGTCTAAGTAATAATGGGCATTCATAGACCTCGTACGTATAGGGACCAACTCCGTACGAGCTTTAAAACAAATTCCCCCCCAAAACATTTTAGAGCCACCACCAAAAGGTACTTTAGGAGAGATATTGCAGCTGGCAAACCTTTCTCCTCGCCTTCGCCAGACACGCTCACGACCATCTGGAGCTTTTAGGCTTACTCTAGTCTCATCGGAGAAAAGAACTCGTTTCCAATCATCGATGGTCCAATTTTGATGCAATCTTGCAAAATTTAATCTCTGAACCCTGTGTTCTCTGGTAAGCAAAGGTTTTTTGGCCGGTTTCCTGTTGCTCAATTCTGCTTCATGTAAACGTCTTCTAACTGTTCGAGACGAAATCGCGACATTTCGAACATCTGCTAGTTCATTTTTTAGCAAATTGCTGGTGACTCTCCTATCTCTGAGAGCACGTTGTCTCAAAAAACGATCATCAATTTGATTAGTGCAACGTTTTCGCCCTTGCCCTGGTCTTCGATGGTACGACCCTGTTTCATTATATCGCCTCACCTTGCGACTGATGCTGGAATGATGTCTTCCTAACAAACCTGCAATGTATCGCATTGAATATCCTTCATCTAGGAAAGTCGATGCTCGCACTGCCTCATCCATTGACAAATTTCTTTGGAGGTTCATTTTTTTATTTGATTTTTATGCAAATGAACTTCCAAACATGCATGTGATGAAAAATATCAGAATAAAAAGCTTGTTTCTCACAAGCACTTTGCTTTAATCGGCACTTTTTATGAAAAGTTTAACTCACTTTTAGTCTAAAACGAAGTTTAATACAAATAATTGTTAAAGCAAGACTATTATTAGCTTACATGATAACTGTCACTGTCAAACAAGGTCCATAGGCAACTTGTCGTACAGTAAACTATTAATAAATGAAGATTATTGAGAAAAATATTAGTGGTGCGTTAATTTTGTCCAGGAGTTTAGTTATTAGAAGGTAGCTTTTACGCAGTGGGTTTATCCTTAATGAGTTTTTCCCTGAAGAATTAAAGACATTTGTAAATACAGTGAAGTGAAAAGACAATTTATTTCGGATTATAATTTTAAAAAGGTTGTTTTGTTACGGGAAAGGCAAAATCCACAGGTAATTGTAATTATTAGTTTTTAGAAAAATAAGGTAGAGAAATTTGGAATTTTAAGGCCTTTTGTTTAAGCCCAAGAATATTTGTAGAATTCCCGAAAAGTAATTATGATGAGTAGAAGTATTTGTTGAAAGAATGCATGGGTTTTTTCGAATGAAAAAAGAGGAATGTGGAGAGAGAAATGTTTCTGATTGGCTTGGTAATTTGGAATGGGGAGAGAGAAGTTTGAATGTTCAGACAGTTTGGAAAAGGAGATTATTATGTGACCGGCATCCGAGAAGAGCAGTCAAAAGTTTTCGTTAGTAGTTCAGAAGCAAGTACTAGTGGTTGTTTGATAGTGAAGAGTAGCTGAAAAGTGGAAAGAGAGACAAATCAAATTGAGAAGAAATAGGTACCTCTTTGATTCTGTAAAGTCCAAGAGAGTAAGTTACAAGAACTAGAGTTATTAAAATTATTTGTGACACCAAGTAAAAAATCCCTTAAAAGGGCTACATCACAACAAAACGTTTTCGATTTTTATAAAAAATCATCATCAGTGTTCGATCTAAAAATAAGTATAACCGATTTAATGAATATAAAGTTATTATTTAAATTTTGACAAAGGTTAGAGCAAGTTGGTTATATTTACAAACTGGATGCTAGCTGAGCCACAAAAGAAAAATATCTGGGTAAAAACCCTTTACATATAATATAGATGCCTTAAAAGTGCATACTTCGATAAAAAGGCCTGTGATGGTCACATGGCAAACAGGATAATGCCCTAAGGTAAGGTATACAGGTTTCCCAACACGTGGGATCCAAATTGAGTTGATCACATTTCAATGACTTAATGGCAACTGATTGCAAAATGATTGATGTTTCTGAAAGGTGTCAAAAGACAGATAGATAACGTGACGTGGAATTTACCCTGTATTACGACAGCCAACTAATTGTTAGTAAAATATTTAATGAAAATTTACATAGTAATAACAAACATCAACAAAGTTATGGCTATAATTACATTTAAGTAAGTACCTTGAATATGTAAGATGAACGTGAAGTAAGAAATGATTTTTATAATGAGAAATAGCCAGAATCTATGCAGCCATCTATACATGTTCCTATTCTAATTGAAGTAAGTTCAACTGTGCTGTGGAAAATTTGATTTCTATGAATTAAAAGGAGTGTTTGGTTTAATTGTACCAATGGCAGAGTAAATTAGAGAGTCTGTAGTAAATGGAAGTCTGATATTAAAGTAGTGTTGAAATCAAGATAAGTTGTATGAGTCACAGGAGGAAACTGATATGATATAATGATATGTGAATTAATTGGTTAAGGTACCTGAGTGTTGATATTGGAAGTGAAGAAGAATATCAATTGAACTAATAACCTGGCAAAAGTATGAGGTCCTTTTATGTAACATAAGCATCTAGGACTAAACATGTTTATGAAATAGGGATTTTTTTTTTCCCTATTTTTTATTTTTTATACCAAGTTATCGAGTTGAATTGAAAAGGTTTAAAACTGGATGGATGTATGAAGGTGTATTGGAAAACAAGCAATATGTGTAAAATTAGAAGGTAGTGAATAATTTGTGATTTGATATCAGAATTGTTTACTGTAATGAGGTGTAATGAAAAAGGCTGGGCGCCCCAGAAACCAGACCCCACATCTATGGATAAGAGAGTGGAAGAATTAGTATAAAAACCTTTTATAAATATTTTTTTTTTCTGAAGTTTAGTTGGACCTATAACGAAAACCTGATCAAATGGCGATAAGTTATGAAATTGGGTGGAAAAGAACAAATAGTGTTAGAGTTGTGACTGGTCGATTTAGTAAAAACTGTGGAAAAGTTAAAGTAGATTATTTTGGAAGACTAGTAGAAGTTAAGGGATAATGAGTTGATGTTAGAAATGGCATCTGTTAGATAAGTAAATATGGAAGAAAGGTTAATATAAATGAAAAAAGAGTTTGGAAACAGCAAAGAAGTTTTGAAATTTAGGTTAAGAAAAAAGTTGACGATGTAAGGGATTGAAGTCACGATTGAAAGACACATGGCGGTTAACACAGTTAGGGCTACTTTGCTTTTCTCTAATTATTTCCAAGTCCTCGTATAGGTCCAGTCTTAAGAAATTCTTTTGAGGTATGTTGTGTATTAGAGAAACATTTTCCGGAATGTTAAGAGTATGACTGTTTTGTTTTAAATGTTGAGAAAAGGTGGAAGTGTTCTCTCTTTTTGTGTGTTCAAGGGAACGAGATGCTAGTGACCTACAAGTTCTTCCTATGTACGTAGCATCACAGTCAGAGCATTGAAGTTTATAAACCCCACTACGATTCATGTAGTTGATAGGGTCTTTGGAGTTGGAAAGACATTGTCCTAAATTATTGGAAACTTTAAAAGAGATGTGCATGTTATCAACTGATCTCTTGATAATATTACTGATATCACCGGAAAGGCTCTCTTGATGGAAAGGTAATGAAGCATAAATGGGTCTGGTGGTCAGATCTCTGGGAAACGCAGCCTCCCTCAGAACCCTCAGTTGTCTCTCATGAAGGAGTTTGGTTATAAGGTTTGGTTCGTAACCGTTATTGAAAGCAATTTGTTTGATAGTGTTGAGTTCTTTAGTGTAGTTAGATTGAGATAGGGGGATGGTTTCTAGACGGTGTATGTAACTGTGGAAGGCAGAGTATTTATGTGACATTGGATGGTTTGAAGACAAGGGTATGGCATGATCAGTCTGTGTTGGTTTCCTATAAATACTAAAATCGAAGTGGTCATTCAATCTGGTGATGGTGAGGTCGAGAAAGTTAATTGAATTGGATGATTCAAGTTCCATAGTGAACTTAATGTTGGGGTGGATTTGATTAATTTTAGAAAGCAATAGCTCAGCTGATGTGGAGGGTCCTGTTAAGAAAACTAGACAATCATCTACGTATCGAAACCAGTGTAGAATTTCAGGATTTTTCATAATCTGTGTGGATTCTAAATGATCCATAAATATATCAGCTAAGAGAGGAGATAGACAACTACCCATAGCTAGGCCATCAGGTTGCCTGTAATATGTATTATTAAATACAAAGAAATCTTGAGATAAGCAAAATTGTAATAATTGGATGATTGAATTGGTAGTAGACATAGTAATGGAGCTGGCTCTAAGAAGAGAATGTACCAGATTAATAGTTTCTTGTTTGGGGACCGAAGTAAAAAGGTTGCTGACATCGAATGAAAGCATAGTAATGTTGGGATGAAGATTAATTTGTTGAAGTTTATTGACTAGATGATTGGTGTTTTTGACTGAGAAACGAGGGGAAAAATTCGTCATAGTGTTGATAAGGTTAAGTATGAATTTAGAAAGGATTGACACTGGAGTGTTTATGAAACTAACCACTGGACGAATTGGAATACCCTCTTTGTGTATCTTAGGTAAACCATACAGTCTGGGTGTCAAAGGATTGCTGGGTGTTTTGTAATAAGGTGCATCATGTTCTGAAAAAAATTCTGTGAAAGGTTTGAGGTTGTCTTTAAGTTTGTTTATGAACTTTTTGGAAGGATCCTCATGAAGTCGAGTGAAATTATTATCAGATAGAAAAGTAGTGACTCTTTCATGATAAAGATTTTGGTCTAGAATCACTACAGGAGGACCTTCAGAGGACCTTCAGAGTCTATCCATTGAGCTAGATATCATCATACAAAATCTTTCTGTCCCATTAAATCAAAAAACTTCAATTAGAAACTCATGTTACAAAGCTATCAATAAATTCAAAAATAAATATATTCCATCTGCTACTTCTTCTAACTTATCTAATGCATATATCTCATCAAATAATCCTAATAATACATCCTCATTCAATCTACCACCTACTTCTCAAAACATTTACTTCACCTCTTCTTTTCCTTCACTTTCAGATAAGAAACGTTTAGACCACCTCAACACCCTGAAATCTATTAAAAACAAAGTCAAATCCAACAATCTTATCATAAGTAAAGCAGACAAAGAAAATTGTTAGAGATTCTAGACCAAAATCTTTATCATGAAAAAGTCACTACTTTTTTATCTGATAATAATTTCACTCGACTTCATGAGGATCCTTCCAAAAAGTTCATAAACAAACTTAAAGACAACCTCAAACCTTTCACAGAATTTTTTTCAGAACATGATGCACCTTATTACAAAACACCCAGCAATCCTTTGACACCCAGACTGTATGGTTTACCTAAGATACACAAAGAGGGTATTCCAATTCGTCCAGTGGTTAGTTTCATAAACACTCCAGTGTCAATCCTTTCTAAATTCATACTTAACCTTATCAACACTATGACGAATTTTTCCCCTCGTTTCTCAGTCAAAAACACCAATCATCTAGTCAATAAACTTCAACAAATTAATCTTCATCCCAACATTACTATGCTTTCATTCGATGTCAGCAACCTTTTTACTTCGGTCCCCAAACAAGAAACTATTAATCTGGTACATTCTCTTCTTAGAGACAGCTCCATTACTATGTCTACTACCAATTCAATCATCCAATTATTACAATTTTGCTTATCTCAAGATTTCTTTGTATTTAATAATACATATTACAGGCAACCTGATGGCCTAGCTATGGGTAGTTGTCTATCTCCTCTCTTAGCTGATATATTTATGGATCATTTAGAATCCACACAGATTATGAAAAATCCTGAAATTCTACACTGGTTTCGATACGTAGATGATTGTCTAGTTTTCTTAACAGGACCCTCCACATCAGCTGAGCTATTGCTTTCTAAAATTAATCAAATCCACCCCAACATTAAGTTCACTATGGAACTTGAATCATCCAATTCAATTAACTTTCTCGTCCTCACCATCACCAGATTGAATGACCACTTCGATTTTAGTATTTATAGGAAACCAACACAGACTGATCATGCCATACCCTTGTCTTCAAACCATCCAATGTCACATAAATACTCTGCCTTCCACAGTTACATACACCGTCTAGAAACCATCCCCCTATCTCAATCTAACTACACTAAAGAACTCAACACTATCAAACAAATTGCTTTCAATAACGGTTACGAACCAAACCTTATAACCAAACTCCTTCATGAGAGACAACTGAGGGTTCTGAGGGAGGCTGCGTTTCCCAGAGATCTGACCACCAGACCCATTTATGCTTCATTACCTTTCCATCAAGAGAGCCTTTCCGGTGATATCAGTAATATTATCAAGAGATCAGTTGATAACATGCACATCTCTTTTAAAGTTTCCAATAATTTAGGACAATGTCTTTCCAACTCCAAAGACCCTATCAACTACATGAATCGTAGTGGGGTTTATAAACTTCAATGCTCTGACTGTGATGCTACGTACATAGGAAGAACTTGTAGGTCACTAGCATCTCGTTCCCTTGAACACACAAAAAGAGAGAACACTTCCACCTTTTCTCAACATTTAAAACAAAACAGTCATACTCTTAACATTCCGGAAAATGTTTCTCTAATACACAACATACCTCAAAAGAATTTCTTAAGACTGGACCTATACGAGGACTTGGAAATAATTAGAGAAAAGCAAAGTAGCCCTAACTGTGTTAACCGCCATGTGTCTTTCAATCGTGACTTCAATCCCTTACATCGTCAACTTTTTTCTTAACCTAAATTTCAAAACTTCTTTGCTGTTTCCAAACTCTTTTTTCATTTATATTAACCTTTCTTCCATATTTACTTATCTAACAGATGCCATTTCTAACATCAACTCATTATCCCTTAACTTCTACTAGTCTTCCAAAATAATCTACTTTAACTTTTCCACAGTTTTTACTAAATCGACCAGTCACAACTCTAACACTATTTGTTCTTTTCCACCCAATTTCATAACTTATCGCCATTTGATCAGGTTTTCGTTATAGGTCCAACTAAACTTCAGAAAAAAAAAATATTTATAAAAGGTTTTTATACTAATTCTTCCACTCTCTTATCCATAGATGTGGGGTCTGGTTTCTGGGGCGCCCAGCCTTTTTCATTACACCTCATTACAGTAAACAATTCTGATATCAAATCACAAATTATTCACTACCTTCTAATTTTACACATATTGCTTGTTTTCCAATACACCTTCATACATCCATCCAGTTTTAAACCTTTTCAATTCAACTCGATAACTTGGTATAAAAAATAAAAAATAGGGAAAAAAAAAATCCCTATTTCATAAACATGTTTAGTCCTAGATGCTTATGTTACATAAAAGGACCTCATACTTTTGCCAGGTTATTAGTTCAATTGATATTCTTCTTCACTTCCAATATCAACACTCAGGTACCTTAACCAATTAATTCACATATCATTATATCATATCAGTTTCCTCCTGTGACTCATACAACTTATCTTGATTTCAACACTACTTTAATATCAGACTTCCATTTACTACAGACTCTCTAATTTACTCTGCCATTGGTACAATTAAACCAAACACTCCTTTTAATTCATAGAAATCAAATTTTCCACAGCACAGTTGAACTTACTTCAATTAGAATAGGAACATGTATAGATGGCTGCATAGATTCTGACTATTTCTCATTATAAAAATCATTTCTTACTTCACGTTCATCTTACATATTCAAGGTACTTACTTAAATGTAATTATAGCCATAACTTTGTTGATGTTTGTTATTACTATGTAAATTTTCATTAAATATTTTACTAACAATTAGTTGGCTGTCGTAATACAGGGTAAATTCCACGTCACGTTGTCTATCTGTCTTTTGACACCTTTCAGAAACATCAATCATTTTGCAATCAGTTGCCATTAAGTCATTGAAATGTGATCAACTCAATTTGGATCCCACGTGTTGGGAAACCTGTATACCTTACCTTAGGGCATTATCCTGTTTGCCATGTGACCATCACAGGCCTTTTTATCGAAGTATGCACTTTTAAGGCATCTATATTATATGTAAAGGGTTTTTATCCAGATATTTTTCTTTTGTGGCTCAGCTAGCATCCAGTTTGTAAGTATAACCAACTTGCTCTAACCTTTGTCAAAATTTAAATAATAACTTTATATTCATTAAATCGGTTATACTTATTTTTAGATCGAACACTGATGATGATTTTTTATAAAAATCGAAAACGTTTTGTTGTGATGTAGCCCTTTTAAGGGATTTTTAATAAAAAAATTTTATACCTTTTACAAAGGATTTCTTTCCAATTTTGTGATTGATGGTATACAGCCAACTACAGGAAAACCTTTTCTTTTCCTTGTGGATTTTCAAGTAAAAAAGATATTTGGGGCCCAGGAGATTATTATTGTGAGAAAGAGAGGAGAGAGTTTTGGAGTTTATTGAACGAGTACTGGTCAAAAGAGGCCTGGCTCGTGTTTTGGAGAAATAGTTGCTGGTATGCTGCTGGATTGATGCTGAGAACGGAGAGGGCTTTGATTGGTAGCCTAACATAATCAACAAGCAAGAGCTGTTTGGGTCAAGAGGAGACATCATTGTGTGTGAATCAAAAAGGTCAGTCAATAACTTATGTGATAGATTTTCTTTATAATCAGAAGTTAATTTTTTTACGTAAAAGCTTATGAATTAAAATTCCAACATTTCAAAAATTTAATAGGAAGTATAAGTAGTTTTGCGAATACCTAAATTTGTTTGTTTAGCTTGTTTTATTAATGGCATCAAGAACAAAGCGATAAATATTTGTTTGAATTAGATTAATTTATATGGTAAAAGTTTCATTTGGACAGTTATGCCCACATGATTTAATTGATAAGTTTTCAGAGCATTGCTTTTGATAATAAAGGTATTTGTATGTGCTTATTTATGGTATTTCTATTTATTTCCTTTTCCTATTTTATCCCGATAAAGATCAACTAAGAGATACTGCAGCCACGAGACAGGATAAGTATAACCTAAGATAATTTAGTTATTTTTTTATGACAAAAAGGCACCCTGAGATTTTTCTTAATTTTTTTATGTATGATTTGCGACAATTGAATAATTAATTAAATAAATACTAATTAATATAAAAGTAAGAGAAAGCAGATCATAACAATATGTATTAGACAGTGAAAAGTATCACTCTGTGCAGCTCTAATGTAGGTCCACTAAAAAAAAGAAGGATTGGACGTCGAAAAACGGCTGAGAACATTATAAACCGACATGTTGTAGTAGTAGTGCACAAAAACCAAGCTCTTAAATTGTTTCAACAGAAGTTGCGTCTTCTTCCACGACTGCTTCTACCCTATTACTAGGGAGCGGATTTATATGCGATCAATTTTGGTGAAATATGCGCATATATATGCAGTAAAAAATTACGAAATATGCGCAAGATATGCACAAAAATTAAAAAAATGCGCATTTCGAGAAACCACAAATTTTCTGTTCTATTCTATTCTAGGGGGTTCTTTTATAGGGGGGTGCAATCTTATTTATTATCTTTCAAATAAAATCATTATTTTTTATATATGCAATTTATTCACATTTTTTACAAAAACTGATTCCAATAGTTACCTATTTAAAATAAAACAACAATATCACTATACATAGGTATCTTCGACTATAATTCACTACAATGTGTTTTTCCAAATTTTTTACGAGGAAACATTTTCTTTGATCAGATAAAATATTTTTATAACTTGAAAAAATCCTTTCAACATTAACAGAAGTAATTGGGGTGTATTTAAAATAACTTATTAAAGCCGAAAATTCTGCACCAAATCAATTTCAAGATTTCCCTTAAAAAATTCGCATATGTCCTCCAAAGTTTTAAAGCCGTTTAAAGAAGGGATCTGATCTAAAGCATGAATATTTCAATTTCCATTAGAAAATCGTAAAACTATGGTTAAAGGTGTAAATTCTCTTAATAATAGGGGATTTAAAGAATCACCAGAGTTATAGGTACCTACTAAATATAATAAAAGTAAATAATATTCGGATTTCCCGGTAAACCATCCTTCATCATTTTAACATCCTACAATCATTTTATAACAGCAGCACTATAAGTACTTTGTGTAAAGATCGGGTATTTTCTAAGAAAAAATGAAAAGGCACTGAAGGACATGTCTCTCTTCAGGTAGTTCTCGAATTAATAGATACGACAGCCTGTGTGGGGAAATATTTTTTGTCGAATTAAAAAATAAATTTTTTTTTGGACTTAAATGTTTTTAAATAGGCACAAAATATGCATTTTTCTTTAAAAATATGCAAAATTTAGTAAAGTTCTCAAATATGCGAAATATGCATGCAATATGCATTTAGCATAAAATCCGCTCCCTACCTATTACTAACAACTATTTCAACTGCGGAGTCTAAGCTCAGCTTTTGTAGGTACTGGCCATAATATGTTGGTTTTAGGAGCATTTTAGAGAGCTACTTAATGAAGAACTGAATGGAAGTGATGAGGGGCAAGTAGAAATGATAGAGGAAGTTAACGACGGAAACAACGGAAACTCCAACCGTGGAAGAAATAAGAGAAATCATACATAGCATGAAAAACAATAAAAATACAGGCAGCAATGGTATTACTACAGAATTAATCAAGCATGGGGGAAAATCGCTTATATCGCGAATATAATATAGCCTGCTGACTAAAATCTAAGAGCGAGAGGAAATGCCGGAAGGACGGAGAGAGGCAATAGTATGTCCCATTCATAACAAGGGAGACAGGACAGTATGCGAAAACTACAGGGGTATCACTCTTCTAGACGTAACATATAAGGTACTCGCCAGATTCATAAAAAGCAGACTGGAAAGGAACTTAAACGAGCAGGTTGGTGAACACCAGGGAGTATTCAAAAAGGGCAGATCCACCATTGAGCAAATATTCGTGTTGAAAATGATTCAGAGCAGTACGTATGAGCAACAGTTAAAGCTAAACCTCCTCTTTATAGATTTCAAACAAGCTTACGATTCTGTGATAAGAAGCCGTCTGTACCAGGCTCTAAGGGTACTCGAAATTCCGGAAAAGATGATCAGAGTAGCAAAAATGACCTTAATGAAGACCGATAATAGGGTAAGGATAGAAAGAAGCTTAACCGAAAAATTTGAAGTTAAAAGGTTATTAAAGCAGGGAGATTCGCTGTCCCCAGTACTCTTCACTTTCTTGTTGGAGACAATATTAAGAGAGAGTGGAATGAACCAAAGGTATGATCTATGACAACAGAAGCCAGGTACTGGCCCTTGCGGACGATGCAGTGCTAATGGAAAGAACTGAAAGGGCCCTGCTGAGGATTTTCAAACTCTTTGTTTTTTGCTTCGTTAATCTTCAGTCTATACTGGGCCTTTACTTCAAGTATATGGAAATGGGACAGACCGCATATGAAGAAACACCACTGAAGACTTCCAGAGACAACGAGGGTAAAGTACGAAGACAACGAGTTGAGTATCTAGGACTAACTCTAACAAGTAAGGGGGAAGAACGCCAAGAAATTGAGAATTGGAGAACTGCGACCATGGACAGGGGAAAAAGAAGGAAAACCGTGGAGAAATTCCAAGCCATGGGCCCTTAATGCCTGTTGAACTACAAATATATAAATACCAAATACCGAAATAAGATGGAGATCAAAATTAAGATAATTGGTCAAAAAATTGCCATGTCACAATGAAACTGATCAGGATATATAAAACGAATACAACAGAACAGATGGCTAAGACGAATTTTTGAATACGCCTTTCTAAGAAGAGTGTGCCAAGAGTACACAAGAGAACCAGATTCCACATACCTAAAATCAAAACTGGATCCTCACCAAGGCAAATATGAATAAACTATCTACAAAATAAAGGGCAATGGAAAGGGCAATGTCATATAACTAGACTGTCAGAAAAAAGGGACGAGTGAGTAAGATCAAAAATAAAAGTTGGTATATCACAACAAACGACTGTTCCCATTACTAAGTATAGTTCAGAGAAATAAGATTTTTCTCATGACACATCCCACTCCAGGCCGAAATCAAATTTTTTGAGTAGTATGGACATCTATATTAATAACCTATATGTTTCCTGCAGCCGATTTTGATGTTATACATAGTTATAAACAAATGATGATAAAAAAACGGTGAATTTCTCTTTTTTGTATATTACCAAAAATTTAGGCATTTTAAACAAATTTGAGAGCAAGAATCTCATAAACCTTATAAAAAACTTCATTATGGCGTTCGCTAAATATGTCTATCCTTATTGGTTGCTTAGAAAATTGCAAAGTAAATCATAAATTTTGAGTTTTTATAAATATTCATAACTTAGTAAAAATTAACTTAGAATCTTCTTAGTACACGAAATGCTGAGACTTCTTGTCCTTAAATTATATTTTAAATTTCAAAGCAATTGGTCAAATAGTTCAAAAGTTATTTTATTTGTTTATCCCAAATTCATTTATTTGCAACACTATAAGTCAGAAAAGTATGAGGTTACAGTAATAATTCGGACAGTTTATGAAAGAAGAACATTTATACTATTAACGTAATTATTTAAAAATGACAAAAAGTAATTATAAACAGTGTAAAATTATTTTTAATAAACATGTCGATTTTTTGCTTACTTAAAAACAATAAGAAGAACTTTTTAACCGTTACCCGTAGAAAAATTACTTTTTCATATTTACAAAGACTGGATTTTTATACACATTTAGAAAGAAAAATAATTGTCCTCGGAGAATTAGGGACGAAGTTATCCCCCCCCCCTTTTAATTCCTAACGGCCAGTTTAAAAATTTCCTAAACCAATTATATGTAGACTACAAAAACTGGCAATAGCGGCCACCTTTCTATATCGGCCAATAGTTCTTTCATTTTTAGTGGCCGTTACTGACAGGTTTTACTGTATTAGGAAAAAGGATGAAATGTGAGATTCTATCTAACGGCGCGACTACTCGCGTGTTAAAGCTAATTGGCTCTCCCCAAAGCCATAAATTCCACAAAAAAAAGAAGAAGAAGAAAAAAAAATTCCTACGCATTACTACACCCTTCCTCGAGGCACTTACGAATTTTTTTCAAAATTGCAAAATTTTTCATCAAGTTATCGCGAAAAAGGATAAAAATTGAGATTCTATCTCACCGCGCGACTACTCGCGGGTTAACAATGTGTTTGTTTAGTATTATCCCGACACAGATATGGTGTCGGGATAATACTAAACAAACACATTGATAAAGCTGTAGTAAATTTCATTTCATACTATACCAGAATTAGCCTCTTAAAATTAAATCAGAATAAACCCAAATTAAACATAATACAAGTTTATGCTCCGACTGCGGACAAACCAGAGAGCGATATTGAAACTTTCTACGAAGACCTAGACAATATTTTAAAATCCATTAAAACGCAGGATTTTACAATTATAATGGGAGATTTTACCATAAAGGTTGGATACGAAAAAGTAGAAGAATGTACAGGAGGATATGGTCTGGACAACAGAAACGAAAGAGGTGACAGGCTTATCGAATTTTGCCAAAACAATAATTTTGTCATAACTAATACATTGTTTAAAATGCCAAAGAGAAGACTATGTACCTGGAAGTCACCAGCAGATCAAGAAGGGAGAATTGTAAGAAACCAAATAGATTATGTATTGATTAGACAAAGATACAAGAACGCAATTATATCTTTAAAACCTATCCAGGTGCCGACATAGGATCAGATCACAACCCAGTAGTGACCAAAATTAGGCTCAAAATGAAAATAATAAAACGCAGAATAACAGATGAAAAATCGATACAAGTAATTACAAATTAATAACCGTTTAATGAATGTTAAATGGGCCGGCGTAGCGCAGGTGGTAGTGTGCTTGCCTCGCATGCCGGTGGTCCGGAGTTCAAATCCTACGGCCGGCAAGAACAACTAGACATTTTTAAAATGTCTATAGACCCCAGGTCGACTCAGCCTGAATAAAATGAGTACCTTGAATAAAACCAGGGGTAATAATAGGCGGTTGAAGCGTAGCACTGGCCCTGTTACCTTCCTTGTATACCGTAGGCCCTAGATATAGCAGACTACCCTGCGCGGTGTGCAAGTACTTGGAAAGGGAAACGAGAAACGACCGTGCGCGAGTCGCGGAGAAATATTGCAACTATCTTAAATAATTCATATTGTCAATTGAAATTGTCAAATTGACGTATATTTCATACCTTCTGTCATTGACTTAGAAAAATTATATATTGCTCCACAATATTGATATGATATGCAATTATTATATAAAGGTAAATTTAATTAATTGTATTTTGCTTGCAATACTGCATTTTAATAACGGATTTTATTTACTACATACAATTGTTTACGTTTGCTAAACATAACCTGCATCTTATTTTTTTCTTCTTATTATTTTTTTGGACTATGGTCTTGACAATTATCCAGCAACCAGGACTAATATAATTGGCCAATATAATTAAAAGTGCGAATAAAAGTACAGAGCGTAGAAATAGAGGTCGCTTTGCCGAACTTGCACGGTCCCAAAGCCGCGTGCGGTATAAAACGGGAGACTATTATTATTAATGAATGTTCATGTAAATGAACAAATCCAGCAAAATACTGAAACAGAGACAAAATGGTTATTAATAAAGACAGAAATAGATAAATATCAAAAAGAAATTCTTACACCAACCAGATACAAAAAGAAACAATGGACGACGGAGGAAATTTTAGATTTAATGGAAGAAAGACGTCAGCATAAAAACAAAGATAATCGGATGTACAAAAATGTGGATAAACAAATAAAATCCAAAATTAAACAGGCTAAAGAACAGTGGTTAAAAGAATAATGCGCAGAAATAGAAGAACACCAGAAAAGACATGATAATTTTAACAAACATAAAAAAATTGAGGAATTAACTCAGATCAACAGAAAAAGAAAACTGGGAATACTAAAAGATACAGATGGAAAACTTGTGTTGAGTACTAACGAAAAATTAAAGAGATGGACAGGGACAGGATACATAAATGAATTGTTCAAAGACAATAGAACAGAGCAGATGGAAGTCGAAGTAGAGGATGATACGGTTTTGAAGATATTAAAAGAAGAAATTAAATCGGCATTAAAAACAGCAAAAATGGTAAAGCAGTAGGTCCAGAACAAATCCCAGTAGAAAGCTTAAAATGCATAAATGATGAAACCTTAGACATTATCGTAGACTTGTTTAACACGGTGTACAAAACAGGAAACATACCAAAACAATGGTTACTCTCAACCTTTGGTGCTATCCCTAAAAATACAAACGCTAAAGATTGCAGTGAGTACAGAACAATATCATTAATAAGTCACATTCTCAAATTATTCTTGAAAATAATACATGGTCGTATAAACAAAAAACTAGAAGAAGGAATAGATGATAGTCAGTTTGGGTTCAGAAACGGACTAGGAACCAGAGAGGCGTTATTTGATTTTAATGTGTTAGCTCAAAGATGCATGGACATGAATGTGGATGTGCATGTTTGTTACGTTGATTTTGAGAAAGCTTTTGACAAAGTAAGACATGAAAAATTAGTCAAAATTCTAAAGACAAAAAACATAGACAAAAGGGACTTACGAATAATAAGAAACCTTTACTGGAATCAAAGAGCACAAATTGTAATAGATAACGAACCCAGTCCAGAAATTGAAATCAGGAGAGGAGTTCGGCAGGGATGTATTATGTCTCCATTACTCTTTAATGTATATAGTGAAGCCATTTTTGAAGAAGCATTGCTATCTCAAAGTGAAGGAATAATAATTAACGGAAGATCTATTAACAACATAAGATGAAGATGCAGATGACACCGTGATTATGGCAAGCTCTGCTGAACAACTCCAACTACTACTAAACAAAACAAACAATTTCTGTGAAGAATATGGACTAAAAATTAATATAAAAAAGACCAAATATACGATAATAACTAAGAAAACACACATACAAACAAGCCTACATTTGGGAAATGTACCGATAGAAAGGGTTGATAAATACAAATACCTAGGAACCTGGATTTCAGAGAAAAATGGTCAAACAACAGAAATAAGGACCAGGATAGAAATAGCAAGAAATGCGTTTGTAAAAATGAAAACAGTTCTCTGCAACAAAGAACTTAGCTTAGAACTGGGAGTAAGAGCTTTGAGATGCTATGTGTTCTCGATACTACAATATGGACTTGAAAGCTGGACATTAAAGCAAGAACACATAAATAAACTACAGTCATTTGGAATGTGGTGTTACAGAAGGATGCTTAGAATAACATGGACACAGAAGAAAACGAACACGGAAGTACTGCGAGAAATGGGTAAAGAATGCGAAATAATAAACACAATAAAAATAAGAAAGTTACAATATCTGGGACACGTAATGAGGGGACCGCGATATGAAATGCTAAGACTGATAATACAGGGAAAGGTAAGAGGCGGAAGGAGTATAGGCAGAAGGAGAGTGTCATGGTTAAAGAATTTAAGGGACTGGTTTAGATGCAGTTCTCTTTAGAGCAGCGGTGGATGGAGTCAAGATAGTGATGATGATATCCAACCTCCGATTAGGAGGCGGCACTTGAAGAAGAAGAAGAAGATCTTCATGTGTTTATAACTATGTATATCATCAAAATCGGCTGCAGGAAACATATAGGTTATTATTATAGATGTCTATACTACTCAAAAAATTTGGTTTCGACCTAGAGGGGGCTGTGTCACCAACAGGATACAATGCGAAAAATCTATACCAAAGTCAAACCAGACACAACTGCCAGAGGAGCAAAGATTGTTCTCGCATTTGCAGATGCCGTAGATGCAGTAGCATCTCGCAACACTGGAAGATAAGGATATCGTTTCGAACTTTGAAGAAGCAACATTAAACGTAGGCCTGAAAATAAACGAAGAAAAAACTAAAGACATGGTCGTGTCAAAGAATGAACGACAGCAAATAAGACAAAACATTACCAAAAACGATCATAATTCTGAGGTGGTCAATGAATTCAAATAACTAGTAACAACAATTTCCGATGATAACACAGAAGAACGTGAGGCTGAAATACCAATACTGGCGAGGAATGAATCTTTCTTTGCCATTTAACATCTAATGAGGTCAACGCTTCTCTCAAGAAGTGCCAAAATCTAAATGTACAAAACCATAATATGACCAGCAGTGACATACGGAACAGGGACATTGAAGAAGAAAGAAATCAATAAACTATTATTATGGGAACCCAAAATCCTGCGAGTTATATATGGTCCTACCAGGGACAGTGTGACAAATGAATGGAGGAGCAGATACAACAATGAATCAGAGACTCTCTTCGTTCAGGGACACATCGTGAGATACATAAAAGCCAATAGACTAAGATAGGTAGACCACTTGGTACGGAATGATGACGAAAGGCTGATTAGCAATGTGTTTTGAGAAAAACCAGACGGTAGAAGACCGGTAGAACGGCCTAGAAAAAGGTGGAAAGATGCAGTCAGAGAAGACATGGAAAAGATGGAAGTGAGACCATGGGAAATAGTAGCACAGGATCGGAAACAATGGAAGACAATAGTAAACGCGGCAATGGCTCACGAAGAGTTGTAAATGCCACAAATGATGGTATCACATCAAAAATAGCAAAACTCAAATAGAGTGGTAATTGAGTGGAGGTTACCCTGCTTGATGAGAAGACCAAGGTTAGAATTCCACAATAAAACATTGGAGACCTGACAGAGATAGGCGGTCAAGAGGAAGACCGTAGATGAGATAGGTAGATGACATTAACAGTAACAGGCACCCTACGATGCCTGGAATAACAAATGAAAATGAAATTTGTATAATATAAGTATGCTCTAAGAAAAATATTTACAAAATAAGCCGGATTTACCTTACGACGCGACGGAGCGTGTATGACACGGAAAGCGACTTCTACGGAACACAAAAACAAATATGGAGATTCATAAGAAACCAACGGAAAGAAATGACAGAATTGAAGGAATACAATAACATACCAGCAAAAGAATCGGAAAGATACTTGACGGAACTGTTTAACGGAAAGGAAAATAATAATCAAAACAATAACCTACCTGAATTAAGACACGAAATAAAAATCAGTTTTCAGGAAGTAGAGATAGCCATAAATTCACTCAAAAACAGAAAGTCACCAGGACCAGACGGAATAATCAACGAGCTTCTAAAATACGGAGGAGAAAGTATAACCCTAGAGATGACAAAACTTATACAAAAACTAATATTGCACTGCAAGATACCAGACACATGGAGAAACAGCATAATGATGCCAATGTTTAAGAAAGGAGACAAAGAAGACCCCAACAATTATAGAGGTATAAATCTACTGAACACCGTACTTAAGCTAACCACAAAAGTCCTAACCAACAAAATCAATAAACTAACAACTTTATCAGATGTACAACAAGGATTCAGATCCGGAAGATCCTGCGTAGACGCCGTATTTGTACTGAGACAAATCACAGAAAAAGCCACTGAGTACAATAAACTAGCATATCTATATTTTATAGACCTGACAAAGTCGACCATCCATGTCGAAGACGTCTTACATTTACTGTATAGAAGAAACATACCAATCAATATTATACGAACCATCGAAAACAACTATTTTCATAATCGAATACAGGCAAAGATAAATGGAAAACTAACGCAGTTTATACCAGTACAAAGCGTAGTCAGACAAGGTGACTCATTAAGCCCACTGCTCTTTAATATAATAATGGACGAAATAATAGAAGGGGTACGTAAAGGTAATGATTACAGAATGGGGAACAAAGAAATCCAAATATTATGTTATGCAGACGACGCCGCAATAATCACCGAGACAGAAGACGATCTCCAAAGATTAACACACATCTTCAATACAACAGCCAAGAAATACAATATGATACTATCAGCAAAAAAAAACCAAATGTATGACAACATCTAAATACCCACTATGATGTAAAATCGAAATTGATGGGAAAATAATAAAGCAGGAAGCAAGGTTTAGATTTATAAACTGCGCGTCATAGAAAACGGGCACCCTAAAAATTGTGTAATTTTTGAGGTTGCCTATCTCCTAAACCTGTTGTCCGATTTAAGTGATTTTTGAATATGTTATAGCCTTATTCTTGGTCAATATCTCTGTAGTAATATTTTTGCTAAACAGCGTTAAAAAATAATGACAGTTTTCTTTATATTCGTATGTCCGCAAATGCTTCGTTTGCGAGATAGATACGGGATATTGAATTGTTTCTTACAAACTGACGATTTATTTAACCGGTTGAGATATGCAAATGAAATTTGATGGGTTTTAAGACGTAGTTATGGCACATTCTTTGACATACAATTAAGAATTTCATAATCACTATTGGCGTGCATACGGGTAATATGCACGCCAATAGTGAATATAAAATTCTTGATTGCAAGTCAAAAAAATCGCAATAACTATCTCTTAAAACCTACCAAATTTCATTTGCATATTTCAACCGATTTTAGGGCAATAAAATAAATCGTCAGTTTGAAAAAAAAAATTTAACATCCCGTATCTCGTAAACGAAGCATTTGCCGACATAAGTTTATAAAGCAAATAGGTCTGGATCCCGCGTATGAAAAAAAAGTTGATTAATAGCAAGCTGAAAATTTGTTAATAGCTTAAGGGTGTCTAGTCGAATAAACTTTGATATATGGGAACACTGAAACAGGGGTAGTTTTAATTGTGGAACAGGTTAAAAATTTGGAACGGTCACAGCACGAAAACGGCACATTTATTTTGTCCGACAGAACAGACTTAAACTCTCCGAACAGAGATTAAACTCTCATGAAAAAATCAGACTGCTATTTATTACCTGTCATAATTCCTGTCATTTGACATATTCTACATGTTCCACTCATTAAAACGCCCATTTGGTGATAAATAGCAGTCTGATTTTTGCATGAGAGTTTAATCTCTGTTCGAAGAGTTTAAGTCTGTTCTGTCGGACAAAATAAATGTGCCGTTTTCGTGCTGTGACCGTTCCAAATTTTTAACCTGTTCCACAATTAAAACTACCCCTGTTCCAGTGTTCACACATATCAAAGTTTATTCGACTAGACACCCTTAAGCTATTAACAAATTTTCAGCTTGCTATTAATCAACTTTTTTTTCACACGCGGGATCCAGACCTAAAACGGTAATTATTTTTTTATGCAGAATTGCCCCTTAAAGTTTGTCGCACTTATTTACAAACAACCTATACTGATGAAGAACATGACTAGTTGTTAAAGTACCTAACTTTTGTATTATCCAACATAAGAGAATGAATAAAAAAAACAGAATGTTCAGAAAACCTGAGGCTATAGTCGAGGTTTCATTTCAGTATTTTATAAAGACTAGAATATTCCACAGGGTGTTGCAAACTTTGAGAAAAAAACACAGTTTGATTCGTATACCCGGTATACAATGAAAATTTACCTATTTAGCAACAATATTATTACAAGAATATTGACAAAGAATAAGGCTATAACATATTTAAAAAATCACTTAAATGGGACAACAAGTTAAGGAGATATTCGACATCAAAAATGACCCATTTTTTACGGTGCCCGTTTTCTATGACGCGCAGTGTATAATAGTTACGGAGATATTAAAGAGGAAGTACGACAACAAAGCTTAAAAGCAAGTAAAGCGGCATGATTCCTTAATGACACAATCTGGAAGAATAAACACATAAGACAAGACACAAAAGCAAGAATCTATAAAGCAGCAATTAGACCTTTATTGACATACACGGAGGAGACAAGACCTGACACATTTAAAACGATACGACTACTAGAAACAACAGAGATGAAAATACTCCGACGAATATCAGGGAAAAGTCTGTTGGATAGGGAGAGAAGCGAAAACATAAGAAGATCATGAAATGTAGAAGACATAAATGGATGGGTGACAAAACGGAAACAGGAGTGGAACGAACACATTAGTAGAATGGCAGAGGATAGGATAATACGAATTGCACGAGATAAGTCACCAAATGGACGAAAAAGTATTGGCAGACCAAGAAAAAGATGGTGCGATAACTTAAATAATTTAGGAGGCTAATATTGAAGAAGAAACAGGCTTTAAAGCCTACATACAAGAAGGAAGAAGAAGAAGAAGTGGATGACACGAGCCGTGGAACAATAGACGGCGCACGTCCCCGGTGTCGCTCTGGCCCGTTGTACTATAAACTAGCCATTGTCTTTCATATCACACGATTCTTCAACGTGCCCCGCAAGAGAGCCGTGTCGTCCACGTCCCGTCCTAAACTTATAGACTTGAGCCGGATTTATGTTACAACAGGGACGTGGACGGGACGGGGCACGTTGAAAGATCGTCCTATATGAAAAGCATTGGCTGATTTACCTTACGACGGAACAGGGCGAGACCGGGAAGTGTCAAGGACGTGCGATTTCTATTGTTCCGCGCTCCGTGCCGTCCACGTCCCGGTGTAACATAAATCAGCCTTTATACAGTGAGTTGGAATATATTCATTTTCTCGAGAATGGGTGATTTTAGAGAGAAATCCCGAAAGAGGTCGATATTTATTTTTCAATTATGAGTTATTGGCAGATATATCGTAGTAGTGACGTTACCCATCTGGATGTGACGATGTAATCGATGATTTTTTTAAATCACAGTAGTGGCCGTGTGATAGTTCATGTGAAAGGTTATGAAATTCTCAATTTCGTAAATTAAACGTTAACATAATTATTTATATAGTGTCTAAAAAAAAATTTTTGTGTCAAATTAATTGAGATAAAAAGAAGAATGTATGTAATTCATTTAATTTAAAATACATATTAGTGCTGTCAGAAAAAACAGGAAAAAACAAATGTTTATTTTACAAAAAAAAAACATCGATTTTCGCTTAAATTCAATGTCCAAACTGCTAAGAGATAGGTGGGTGGCAGCTTTAACTTTGAATTTAAGCTAAAAACAATATTTATTTGTCAAATAAACCTTCCTTCCTTTTTTCTGACGGTACTAAAATGATTTTAAATTAAATGAATTACATAAATTCTTCTTTTTGCCTCAATTAATTTAATTCAATTTTTTTTTTGGACATCCTGTATAAATAATAATTATGTTAACGTTTATATTACTGAATTGAGAATTACATAGCCTTTCAAAAGAGCTATCACAAGACCCCCACTCTTATTTAAAAAAATTATCCATTACGTCATCACGTCCAGATGGATGATGTCACTAGCACTAGCATGATATTATACAGGGTGTCCAGGAACTCGACCGACAAACGAAGGCAGGAGATTCCTCAGATCATTTTAAAAGACAATTTAACCAAATTCACCCAGTCTAAAAATGCTTCCTAAGGTAGCTAGAGCTCTTTGAAGATGGCGTCTTGTAATTAGTTTTAAATAGTCTTAAATACTTCCAGAACGCTTCTACTTAGAAAAACGAAAATTGGTACCCATATTTATCTTCCAGAGATAAGTCGATTCCATCTATTGCCAATTTCTAGTACCGGAGATGGGCGTCCGTTTTGGGTAGGTCAACGGTTATTTTATCGAATAACTTTTTTTTTCTAGAAAATTTAAGCATTCTTTACTCTGGAATAATAAACTGTGGGGTATCCTAGTACTAAAAGGTACTCTTGCTTAAAGTCGGTAGAACACCGTTTTCTAGAAAAATCAATTTGAAAACTTTTCGTCTCTTGAATTTGAAAAAAAAAATGAATTTTTTTTTAAATAACTGTGTATTTTATCAACTTACAGTAAGAGTAACTTTTTGTACTAGAGTACCTCATAATTTAATAATCCAATGTCAAAAATGCTTAAAAATTAAAGACAAAAAAGTTATGCGGTAAAATACCCGTTGACATACCCAAAACCGACGCATATAACCGGCATTAGAAATTCACAATTAATGTAATCGATTCGTCTCTGGAATATAATTAAACGTACAAGTTTTCGTTTTTCTAAATATAATTCAAAAAACGAAAAATTTTCAAATTGATTTTTCTAAAAAACGATGTATTCTATCGACTTAAAGCAAGAGTACCTTTTAGTATTAGAATACCTCACAATTTAATAATCCAGAGTCAAAACTGCTTAAAAATTAAAGACAAAAAAGTTATGCGATAAAGTAACCGTTGTTCTACCCAAAACGAACGCCTATGACCGGTACTAGAAATTCGCAATCGATGGAATAGATTTATCTCTGAAAGATAAATACGTAGACCAATTTTTGTTTTTCTAAATAAAAGCGTTCCGGAGGGATTTAAGCAAAACTAATTACCTGACGCCATCTTCAAATAGCTCTCCATTCCAACTCAAACGTCCTCACTGTACATATAAATCACTTAAACACTTACGTTATAAAGAACCCATCAGCATCCTCTCTGGTTCCCAGAAAACAAGTAATTCCTTCAGTCATCAACATAATTTTGTCAAACAAGACGTATAACTCGGAGCTAGGTTGGTGAATGGTACAAATAACGGTCCTCCCATTTTGAGCCATGGCTTTTAGAGCTTGGACGACTTGTAGCGCCATGAAAGAATCCAAGCCAGAGGTCGGCTCGTCACAGAACATTATATGCGGATTTGTCAGCATTTCTGAGGCGAACGTCAGCCGCTTTCTCTCTCCTCCTGAGATGCCTCCTTTATCTGTAGAGCCAATTATGGTATTTTCGCATTTTTTAAGCAGCAACTGCAAAATAAAGAAATATTAAAATATAAAAAAATTTAAAGTGGTTCTTCTTCTTAGACACCTCCTGGAGAATCAGGAGAAAGGACGAAGTTAACGAGTTGAATGGAAGGTATGATATTGTAAGATTTGTAAAAAGTGAAAGTCTGTCACGGCTGGGACATATCCAGAGACAAGACGATTCAAAAACAACAAAGAAAATATTACAATGGCAGTTGATAGGAAGGCGAAAAGAAGGAAGGCCCAGAACAAGATGGTTGAATGACGTGGAAGACAACCTGAAAACCATTAATATAAGACAATGGAAAAAAAAGGACACAAGAGGGATCTGAATGGAAGGTCATAGCCAGACAGACAAAGACTCGATGGGGGTTATGAAGCCAAAAGAAGAAGAATATTCGTCTTCTTAGTATATTCTGAAGTATGGCAACAATTCTCACAAATCTTTCCCTATCCTGTGCGGCTCTTAATAACTTTTAAGTGTTAAGACATATTGGCTCTCTGATGTTTTTCAACCATGAACATTTTTTCCTACTGGCCCTTTCCTTCAATTTTCTCCTCCATTTTCAACCTCAAAAAACTCATAATGCCCTTCCCGGTAAACATGTCCTCGATAACTGGTTTTGGGCTTCTTAATAATGTTTAAACTTCTCTGTCATGGTCAATTGTAAACAATTCTGTCTCGTTAGTGGTATGGTATATCCTTGGTATTTTTAAGAGTCTTATAAATACCTATATCTTGAACCCATTTAAGTTCATTGTCCCATACCTCGTAAAGTACCTATACGTACCTATTTGTATAAGTTATAACGAATCGATCCAGTTGAAGAGGACTGATCAAAGTAGCGGTTAGGAAAAGAATAGAATAGAATAGAATAGAAATATGCTTTATTGTCACTGAAAATTATACAATTTTATGGACAAAGCTTAACATAGTCACCAAGAAAAATAAATATATAACAATAACAAATACAATTTTCTGAAATTAGATAAATCGTCAATAAAAAAAATATATAAGTTAAAAAAGTGAAGCAAAAAACAAAACCAATATATCGCAAAATTACTATAAATTCCAAAATTGAACATAAAACATATAATAAAACACAAACAAAGGAACTAATAAGTTTAAGCTGCTGTATATGACACCCAAATATAGATAAATATACTTTAGTTACTTGTACATTACTGTAATTTCTTAGTTAGTCATTAAGAAACTCTTCTACTGAATAATATGGTCTTTTAGATAAATGAGCTTTTGTCATTTTACGGAACTTGAGGAAAGATGTTGCAGATTTAAGTTGTAAAGGGAGATGTTTGTATAGTTTTTTTGCGGAATATAGTATAGATTTCTTTACTAACTCAGAAGACGGGATCGGTAAATAAACATCAAAAGTTGAATTTCTGGTGGAGTAGTCATGATGATTCCTTGCTGGAAAGACATTCAGGTGTTTACGAATTAAGCAAACAGTTTCTAAAATATACAAAGATGGAAGGGTTAAAATTTCGAGATCTTTAAAGTAACTTCTGCAATGGGTTGTTCTTCTGAGGCCAAACAGGTATCTTATTGCTCTTTTTTGTAATTTGAAATTAACTTCAAATTGGGCAGCTGTACTACACCCCTAAAAAGGAAGACCATATCGAAGATGAGACTCGAACAAAGAAAATATGTTATTTTAGAAGATGCTAAATTGAGTTCCGTCGAAACAGATCTTATGGCATAGCAGGCTGAGGCGAGTTTCTTACTTATCAAATCGATATGAAGGGACCATTTGAGGTTGCTGTCTAAAAGAATACCAAGAAATTTTACAGAATCGACGGTAGAGATCAGGCTGTTATTCACAAGCAGGGGTTGAAGAGCACCTTTATATGATAATGCTACAGTTTTATCCACGTAAAAGGAGAATAAATTAGAGTAAGACGAGGTTTTTATCGTAAGAAAATCAGAAGTTATAGTTGCAATAAGAGTTGCAATAGTTAAGTTGCTCCAAGTGATACTGGTATCATCAGCAAAAAGAAAAAAATTTCCATCGATTTTTAAATTAGTGATGTCATTTATAAATAAGGAAAAGTAGAGGACCCAATACTGAACCTTGTGGTACTCCACATACAATGTTTTTGAGACTAGAGTCAGTATCATTTGCTCTAACCAGTTGTTTCCTATTATCTAAGTAAGATTTGAACCAATTCAAAGAAATACCTCGAATTCCATAGAAATTTAGTTTTTTAATCAAAATGTCGTGATTTACACAATCAAAAGTTTTGGCATAGTCACAGAAAACAGCTTTGACAGTATAAAGATTATGGTTTAGTGCTTGGTAAACCTAGTGAAGTACAGAAAACATGGTATCAGTAGTATATTTATTAGTTAAAAAGTCGAACTGATTTTGTGATAAAATATTGTTATCGAAGAGAAAGGACATAAGTCGGGTTTTTATGAGCCTCTCAATAATTTTGGAGAGTACCGGTAATAAGGCAATAGGTCTATAGTAGTTGCAGACATTAGATTTTTCGCCACCGTTATGAAGAGGAATAATAATGGCTGTCTTTAGGCACTCTGGAAATTTGCCATTTTCAAAGGAACCATTAATTAGTGAGACGAGGAGTTCTAACACATTATCTGTGAGATTTGAAAAGATTTTTATGGATAGGCCATCAGTACTACAAGATGATTTGCTTTTGATACTATTGATCGTTTGGATCAATTCAGATTTATAGATTGGTCTTTTAAAGAATGAATTCGAGACAATCCTGAATTAGGGAGATAATCATAGCTAATCTTTAGCTGTTTTTCGAAGTATATTCCCTTTTTGGGCCTGTCCATCGTTCTTGGTAATGTAATTATTTTATTTCAAACTTTAACGGCTACTTACTTCAGACAATACTTCATCAACTCTTATCAGTCTTTGATTATATGACACACCGCGTTCCATTCTTACCAGAGCCTAAAAATTTTAATAAAATTACTTTTTTTAGACAGATCGTAGAGAAAAATGAGGACAGAAAAGTAAAAAAGGGCGTGGCACTTACTGAGTGCTAACAGAAGTGAATACTTCTTATAGATTCGATTATATTCGATTCGATTCAATTTGTTTTGATTCGATTCGATTCTATTCGATTCTATCTGACTCGATTTATTTTATTTAATTTTACCAATTTTATTTAATTTTGTTTAATTTTGTTTAATTTTATTCAATTTTATATAATTTTATATAATTTTATTTAATTTAACTTACTTTTATTTTATTTAGCTAATTTTATTTAGTTTTATTTGATTTTATTTAGTTTGATTTAATTTGATTTCACCCCGAACATCTGATTCGATTAATAATTTAAATTTCGGGATCTATACAGTCAAACCCGCTTATTGGAATAGCCTTCGTGCCAAAGAAAAGTATTCCTATAACCGGGATATGCTAATAACCGATCATCGATGGCTACGTTTTCGGGACCTCAAGTTTCTAATCGTTAAAGCGGGATATTCCTATAACCGGTATTCTAATAAGCGGGTTTGATTGTACTTGAAATCACCCTTAAACAAGTCAAACAATAGAAAATTCGGGATATACAGGGTGAGTCATGAGGAACTGTACATACTCCTACCTCGTATAGAGGCTCCTATGGGCAATAACAAATGACCATTAAAAAGTGTATGTCCCCCTTGTTTAATAATATACAGTGCGAGTTTCGCATTTTGACAGAAATTTATATTCGTCATAATTTTTGAACGGTCAGAACGATGTGTCTTATTTTGATCAATCGTTACACTATTACCACCTAATCAACTGATTTATTCAAACTAGAAAAAAATCAGGTCCGGCTTTAAAACATTAGTTCGTTTGGGCCTTAGAAAAAATTTCACACTGTATACGCTTTTTGAAAACTCTAATATGAATTTTACAAATTAGACAAATAGTCAATTAAAATGGCGTATTTATTTTTTTCCCCACACGATTACTTAATTTTTTATAAAAAAATCAAATTTGACTATGAATTAAAAGTTTGGTAAAGTAAACCATAGATTTAAAAAAATTAACTTTTATTACAAAAATTAATTTTTTTTAACAAAGATTTGATTTATGTTAACACCCAATCAACTGATTTATTCAAACTAAAAAAAATCAGGTCCGGCTTTAAAAAATTAGTTCGTTTGGGTCTGCAATTAAAATGGCATATTTATTTTTTCCCCACATGATTACTTAATTTTTTATCAAAAGATCAAATTTGACTATGAATAATAATTAAAAATTTGGTAAAGTGAACCATAGATTTAAAAAAAAATTACTTTTATTACAAAAATTATTTTTTTTTAACAAATATTTAATTTATGTTACCACCCAATCAACTGATTTATTCAAACTAGAAAAAAATCAGTCCGGGATTTAAAATATTATTTCGTTTTGGTCTTAGAAAAAATTTTACCCTGTATACGCTTTTTGAAAACTCTAACATGAATTTTACAAATTAGACAAATATACAATTAAAATGGCATATTTATTTTTTCCCACACGATTACTTAATTTTTTATTAAAAAATAAAATTTGTCAAAATCGGAATTTTAACCTAAAAATGAAAAAAAAAAAAGATGAAATCACGGTTTAACTCGCTACAACGTTCCATTTAAATTTTTTTTCTGAAAGTTTTACAGCACATATCTCTTACCATTGTGAAGACTATGACAATTGTTGTAGACTTTCACTCTTCTTCTCGTAAAAGTTATGAATCTTTAAAAATAAAAGTTCACTTCGTGAATTGCAAAGTTAAATCGCAAAAACTAAGTGAAAAAATTTAAAATTTATCTATTTGATCACGTCTATGTTAAACTATAGAGTCCAAAGAGAAGTGTTATGGGGTTTTAGATCTAGACGTGTTATAGAAAAAAAAATTGTGAAACTTTAAATTTAAAAAAAAAACGTTGTTTAATTTTTTTTATTTTTATGGTAAAATTGCGATTTTGACAAATTTGATTTTTTAATAAAAGATTAAGTAATCGTGTCAATCTATTTGTCTAATTTGTTAAATTTATAATAGAGTTTTCAAAAAGCGTATACAGGGTGAAATTTTTTCTAAGACTCAAACGAACTAATTTTTTAAAGCCGGACCTGATTTTTTTCTAGTTTGAATAAATCAGTTGGTTGGGTGGTAACATAAATCAAATATTTGTTTAAAAAAATTAATTTTTGTAATAAAAGTAAATTTTTTTTAACTCTATGGTTCACTTTACCAAATTTTTAATTCATAGTCAACTTTGATTTTTTTATAAAAAATTAAGTAATCGTGTGGGGAAAAAATAAATATGTCATTTTAAATGCCTATTTGTCTAATTTGTAAAATTAATATTAGAGTTTTCAAAAAGTATACAGGGTGAAATTTTTTCTAAGACCCAAACGAACTAATTTTTTAAAGCCGGACCTGATTTTTTTTCTAGTTTGAATAAATCAGTTGATTAGGTGGTAATAGTGTAACGATTGACCAAAATAAGAGACACATCGATCTGACCGTTTAAAAATTATGACGAATATAAATTTCTGTCAAAATGCGAAACTCGCCCTGTATATTATTAAACAATGGGAGCAGACACTTTTTAATGGTCATTTGTTATTCCCCATAGGAGCCTCTATAGTCACCCTGTATACTTGTTTACTAATAAAGTTGAAATAAATGTAAAAATATACGTATATATTTATAAAAAATATATGTATATATTTACGGTATACCGTAAGGCTAGTACACGCGTCCCGATTTTGGAATGACGCTAAATACGATTTTAGTCCCGTCCAAATTTCATACCGAGCGATAAGAAGTACTAACTTGAAAAAGATGACACAAAATGATATAACCGTCATTTGGGTAAAAAATTCTATATCGATATATACCTGAAAAACCAAATGTTCTCGAACTGTCAAGGTTGTTATAAAACAATCATCCTGCTGAACAAAAGCTGACACGTTTCTTAACCTCTGACCATCCACGGGCACACCATTTATACACCGCATTCCTGAAACGACCATTCCATCCATTGGTAGATATGTTAGAGCATTTAAAAGAGTGGTCTTTCCAGACCCACTTGAGCCCAATATGGCTAATAACTCTCCTGAGCACGCTACTCCGTCAACTGAAAAATATTAAAATAAAACAGTTTAGTAAAAAATTTTTAAAAGATAGGCGAAACCCAAGAGACTTCCATTTCAAACAATTTTTTTTTTTTTTTTTCATTTTATTAAGTGCAGATTTA
Source organism: Diabrotica virgifera virgifera (assembly GCF_917563875.1). Taxonomy (NCBI): domain Eukaryota; kingdom Metazoa; phylum Arthropoda; class Insecta; order Coleoptera; family Chrysomelidae; genus Diabrotica; species Diabrotica virgifera. The sequence goes on from NC_065446.1 coordinate 101,257,814, forward strand.
CAATCTACTCCAATTAAAACACAGTGTATTTAGCAAATAGTAGCAAAGTCTTGAATCCTGGCATGCTTTGGGCACCATCCATCGATGGTTCTCCAATACACCTAATCAGTTAGGTCCTCTGGCCATGTGTCCTTTTCAGTCTTCTTCCCACAAGTGGCGGCTGGTAGAGTTGTTGAATAGTTTGACTTTCATGGGCGAAATTTCTTTCTTGGGCTTTGGTTGCCTGTAGTCTAATAACATCTTCGATGAATGGTATCCCAAGGTCATTATGGATAGTTATATTGGAGACGTACCATGGTGCATTCGCTATCATGCGCAGCGTCTTTGATTGAAAAGTTTGCAGTATTTTAGTGTTGCTCGGTTTGCTGCAGTCCCATAACTCTATACCATAACTCCATATCGGCTTTAGTATAATTTTGTATAATAATACTTTGTTTTCTAATGATAACTGGGATCTTTTACCTAGCAGCCAATACATTTGTCTGACTTTTAAATTTAGTTGAGCTTTCTTGGTTTTGATATGGTTCTTCCATGTCAGCTTTCGGTCCAAATGGAGTCCCAGGTACTTGACATCTGATTTTAAGGGGATAGGAATGTTGTTAATATGAACCTGCGGACAGTCGATCCTTCTTGTTGTGAACGTAATTTGTGAAGACTTTTCACCGTTTACTTTAATCTTCCATTTTGTTAACCATGTTTGAAGTGAACGTAAATAGTTTTGCAGTTTGTTAGAAGCTCTATCTGGGTTATCGTCTGATGTAAGGATTCCTGTATCGTCGGCAAATGTGGCCGTAGTAATGTCATCATCAGCAGGTATATCAGCAGTGTAAAGGAGATAAAGGAAGGGACCGAGGACACTACCTTGAGGTACTCCGGATTGTATAGGATGATATTTGGAAAGTGAGATATTTACTTTGATTTGGAAAAATCGCTCGTTCAGATATGATTTTAATATCAGGTATATTTCATTAGGCATATTCTTTTTCACTTTATACAACAGGCCTTTATGCCACACCTTATCAAATGCTTTTTCCACATCAAGGAATACTGCCGCACACATTTTCTTTCCTTTTAAAGTTTCTTTTATATAATTTACAATCCTATGGCACTGCTGTATTGTTGAGTAGTTCTGTCGAAAGCCAAATTGATGGTCAGGTATTATGTTATTTATGTTTATTCTTTCGAGAATTCGGACTAAAAGAAGTCTTTCGAAAATTTTTTACATTATTGGTAGAAGGCTTATAGGACGATAGGAGGAGGGTTCTGTAGGCGGTTTGCCCGGTTTCGCAATCATAATTATTTGTGCGTATTTCCATTGAATAGGAAAGTGACACAGTCTTATCATGCTGTTATATACAATAGTTAGCAGGACTATCGCTTTTCTAGGCAAATGCTTTAGTACATCACCATTAATTAAGTCATAACCTGGAGCCTTATGAGGGTTTATTTTATTTATCGCCTTCCAGATCTCTGTTGGTGTACATGGTTTCAGTGGTAGTGATAATTGACAAGGAGCGTCGAGAAATGTGTATACTTCTTCATCTTCAGCATTGACTTCTGTATGTAGACTAAATACGTGGGCGAGGTGTTGTGCTAATGTGTTTGATTTTTCTTCATCAGTTTTTGCCCAGCTTAGATCCGATTTTCTAATTGGTGGAATAGATGTTATTGGTCTCTTGAATTTTTTGGTCGCTTGCCATAATGAATGGTCATTAGGTGTTAGGTTGGAGATGTAATATTTAAAAGTCTCATTACGGGCCTGGATTAAAGCTGTATGCAGTTGATGTGTTAACCGATTTAATTGTGTTTTATCCCGGGGATTCCTTGACCGCTGCCATTTGGCTCTAGCTCTTCTTTTTTCATTTAAATTTTCTTTAATTTGTAAAGGAATGTTATGATCATGGGTGGTAATTTTTTTATCATCTGGAGTTGACTTCCATGCAGCATCTTGTATTACTTCTGTTAAATGTTGCACTGCTTTTTCTATTTCATGGGGTTCTTTAATTCGATGTTTTAAGTTTATATTTGTGTTAATAATAGCTTGAAATTGTTCCCAGTTGGTTCTTTTATTGCAGAGTTTTGCGACAGGTTCCTTCCAAATTACAGTTGTACTTAGTGTTATGATTATTGCGGTGTGATCTGAACTTAAATCAAGACTGGCTTCTATTTTGTAATGTATATTTGAGATACCTTTGATAACGGCAAAGTCTAGCAGGTCAGGAATCCTGTTTTGATCAGTCGGCCAATACGTTGGCTGACCTGTCGAAAGGAAGTTTAAATTATTTCTCTGCGAGCACGCCAATAAATTTCTACCCTTTGGTGTTATAAGCCTCGATCCCCATACGGTGTGTTTGGCGTTCCAGTCTCCAGCTGCTATAAATCGGGGTCCTAGTTCTTGAAAAAAGGTCTCGTATTCTTCAATTGATATGGAGTGTCTAGGAGGACAGTAAATTGCTGCAATAGCAAGTGGCCATGTAAATGTTTCTATTTTTAGTATGGTTCCTTGTATTTTAGGTGTGGCGTAATTTTGTAGGAAATAGTGTTTAATAGAAGATTTAATAATAATTGCTGTTCCTGCGTGAGCAGTTCCATCAGGATGATGAGTAAGGTACGTTGTGTATAAAGGGATTTTTACTACTGTTCTTTCGGTTGAGTGTGATTCTGAGATGAGAAGAACATCTAATTTATTTACTTTTAAAAATGCTGTGATTTCCTGTACATGGTTTGGTAGCCCGTTGGCGTTCCAGGCGGCTATTCTAATTGATGGAGCCATTAATTCGTTATTTTACTAATGACTGTTGTTAGCATGTTCAGGATCATGCTATTTTGGTTCAGAAGTTGATTAAATAGATTTTTGAATTCATTTAAGAAGCTTGACATCATGTGTGTTAAATCTTCACCATTATTTGGTCTGTTGATGTTTCCTGAGGTTACTTGAGCATAATTCATTCCATTTTGCGCATATTGTTGAGTCATTTGGTGCAGTGCTGGATTGGGATTTATGTATCCTTGTGTGTTTCTAGGTCCAGTTGTGTCGTTATTCCTGTTCTTTGCTTTTAATAAGTCTCGATAAACAGTTCAGCCTTTATAGTTCGCTGGGTGGTTGCCCTTGCAAAGAGTACATGTTGCAGGTGTGTCTTTCGGCTTTGTGCAACTTTTGGTGTCGTGTGATCCTCCACATTTAGCACATTTATAAGGTTTATAACAGTATGACTTAGAGTGTCCGTATGCCTGACATCGAGTGCATTGCACAATGGTGTTCTTGTGTTTCGGAGCTTCTACTCTAATTCTGGTATTGTATATAATTCCACATTAAAAACTATTATTGTTGTTTTTTGGTTCCAAATCGACGAAAAATAATGGTAGGGGCTCTTTTGTTACTCTATGCCGGATGTTTAAAACATTTCTGACTGTGTGGCCTTGCCTTAATAATTCAGATTTTATTTACTCTAAGGGTATAGAATGGTGTAAACCTCTTAGGACGACTCTATATGCTCTTTCTTGTTTGAGTTGATAGCTATGGTGTACTATTTTTTCTTCTCTCATGTAATTTATTATTTTTCTATAAGAATCAGGTGTTTTAGCATTTATTTTAACAACATTTTCAGGAAGAGTGGTAGTATAATATGTTTCATCTTCAGTAACTTGCGCTATAGAGTCAGTCATTGCTTTGTAGTCTATTACTCCGTAAACATAAATAGGGGGCGGCTTGGGATCTTTCGTTTGGGTATTTGGGTTGTCATCGTTTCTTTTACTGGTATGGATTTGGTTTGTATCTGCGTTTTCTTCTGAGAGAGTTTGAAACCTATTAGATGTGCTTACTGAAGCACCTTGCTCAGTAGTTTCTGCTATTTTTCTACGTTTTCTTTTTGATCTCGACTCTTTTAGTTGTTGCCACGGACAAGCATTTGCATCACTTTCCATGTTTTCATCGTCACTTGATGAGGACGGTAGGGAATATTCTATTCCTTCTTCGAAAGTTTTTGAGTGTATCTCTGGCTGCGGAGGAACTGAGTTTTGGCTCATTTGAGGTAAGGATAAATTTTGGAAATTAGATGGATGAGTGTACATATTTGGAAGAGGTGTGAATTGATTTTGATAATAGTGCATCATGTCTGCTGATACAGAGTTGTGTTGTTGCATATATTGATGATTTGGTTGCATTGGTATCATTGTATTTGAGGGTTGATTCATTTGTGCATTATATATATTGTTGACTGGACCGGATCCGTTCCCATTTCCAGCCAAAAACATTTTTATAAATGGATGATTAATATTTCTTGTCTAGTGCAATTGAGTCGCACCCAAGAATAATAAAATAAAAACATTCGAAAATAAATTTCACTTTCACTTTCACTATTTTTAAACGATGCTAATTCACTATTTTTGAGGTATTAGTACTCAACAAACAATGGCTGATGTTTACCATATAGTGGGTTAACTGCACTCACCATTTCAAACAAATAAAAACAAAATCTAAAAAGATTTCTTAAAATGGAAACAAATTATCACTTACACCTATACTCTATTCTATAATTTGCAAGGAAAGAGGTCGATAAGTGTATAGGTAAGGGGAATCTATAATATGCATTTCACAACACGTCAATTTATCTAGGTAGAGATCAACAAATTTGATTCCTAGTACTTAATACGTGAGTAAAAACGAAGGTGAATAAAGGCAGTTAAGATTTAATTACGATTCAGAGACCTCTACTATCTGTCTATGGTCTATTTCAACCTCTTGGTCGCTTCAGAACAGCCTGTAGTGGTGCTCCGATTCGAAATCAAATCTTTCTGCTATGTCATCATCATTCTCTTTGCCTTATTCCTATGCGGGGTCGGCTTCCCTAATTGCATTTCTCCACACAATTCTATCTTGGGTCATATCAATGTTAATCCCCTTTACCAACATGTCCTGCCTTATCGTTTCCCCCCAGGCCTTCTTTGGTCTTCCTCTCCTACTCCTTCCAGGAATCTGCACTTCAGCTATTCTTCGTATTGGGTGATTAACGTCTCGACGTTAAACATGACCAATCCATCTTAACCCATGCTCTCTCATTTTGGCATAAATTGGTGCCAAACCTAGACTTCCCCTAATATACTCATTTCTAATTTTATCCTTCTTTGTCACTCCACTCATCCATCTAAGCATTCTCATTTCCGCCTCATGCATTCGTTGTCCCTCTTTCTTCTTCACTGCCCAACATTCAGTTCCGTACATCATAGCCGGTCTTATGGCTGTTTTATAGAATTTTTCCTTCAGCTTCATTGGAATTTTTCTGTCTCACAACACACCACTCGCTTCTTTCCACTTCATCCATCCAGCTCTAATTCTACTGCATGAATCTTTATCTATTTCTCCATTACTCTGTAATACCGATCCCAGGTACTTAAAACTATTGCTTTTTACAATCAGTTCACCATCCAAAGATACCATTTTATTTGTAGTAACTCCATCTTTAAATGAACATTCCAAATACTCTGTTTTTGTCCTACTAAGTTTTAAACCTTTTTCCTCCAGAGCTTGCCTCCACTGTTCCAGTTTTTGTTCTAAGTCTCTTTCACTATTTCCTACTAGCACAACATCATCAGCATACATTAAGCACCATGGAATGTTACCCTGTAGTTTCGCTGTTATCTGGTCCAAAACTAATGAGAATGAATACGGACTAAGCACCGAGCCTTGGTGCAATCCTACTTTCACATGAAATTTATCAGTCTCTCCCACACCTGTCCTAACACTAGTCGTTACTCCCTCATACATATCCCTCACAATCTTTACATATTCACCAGGCACTCTTTTCTTATTGAGTGCCCACCACAGAATCTCTCGAGGAACTCTATCATATTATGCTTTCTCAAGATCAATGAATACCATATGAGCGTTTGTTTCTTTACTCCTGTATTTTTTCATCAACTGCCTTATAATGAAAATTGCATCTGTTGTTGATCTGCCCTGCATAAAGCCAAATGGATTCTCGGATATTTCGGTCTCTTCACCTATCCGTCTATCAATTACTCTTTCCCATATTTTCATGGTGTGGCTAAGCAGTTTTATAGCCCTGTAGTTTGTACATTGTTGTATATCTCCCTTGTTTTTGTAAACAGGTACCAGTATACTGCTTCTCCATTCATCTGGCATTTGTCCAACCTCCCTAATTCTATTAAATAGACCTGCTAGCCACCTTGTTCCTGTCTCTCCCAATGCTCTCCATACTTCCCCAGGAATATCATCTGGTCCTACCGCTATTCCTTTTTTATTTTTTGAAGCGCTTGAGCCACTTCCTCGTTTGTTATTTTGGTGACCATTGCTACTACTGTCTCCGTTGACTCTACAGGCTGTCTGTCAAATTCTTCATTTAATAAGCTGTCAAAGTACTTTCTCCATCTCTTTTTGACATCCCTTTCGTGAACTAGTATTTTAATATTTTCATCTCGGATACATCTAATCTAATTAAAATCTTTTGCCTCTTTGCTCTCTGTTTGGCTATTTTATATATCTTCGTTTCGCCTTCCCTGGTATCAAGTTGATCGTATAGGTTTGAATACGCTTCTGCTTTGGGTTTTGCTACTGCTACTTTCGCTTCCTTTTTCGCCACCATATAGTTTTGAAGATCTGTGTCGGATCTGGTTTCTTGCCACTTTTTATATAATTTGCCCTTCTCTTTTATTTTTCCTTGTACTTCGTTTCACCACCACCAAGTCTCTTTATCCTCAAACTTTTTTCCTGACGTTTTCCCAAGTATTTCAATATCAGTCTCTCTAATAAAAAATCTAAAATATTTCTGCTATGTATGACAATTATAATGAAATAATTAACAAGTAGACGCAGTAGCGACATATAATAAAAGATAGGCGAAACCCAAGAGACCTCCATTCCAAACAAATGAATTAAAAATTTAAAAGATTTCTTAAGTTAGAAACAACACTGATACCTATACCCTCCCCCTCTATAATTTGCAAGTAAATGGGGCAATAAATGCATAGGCATGGGGAATCTATAATATGCATTTCACAACACGTCAATTTGTCTAGGTAAAGATAAAAAAAATTGATTTCTAGCACTCAATACGTGAGTCATCCTACATATATCTGATGACCACTTACCAATCACATCAGATGAAGTGGAAAGAGCAATATCACAACTAAAAGATGGCAAAGCTCCTGGAACTGACAATGCATATGCTGAACTGATAAAACTATTTAATACCGACGGTACTCAACGCCTATTAGTACATGTCTGAAGTCGACGTTTATTGCTTTACCAAAGAAAACAAAATCCGTATCCTGCAGTGATTTCCGAACCATCAGTTTAATGAGCCGTATTTTAAAACTATTTCGAAAAATTATACATCAAAGGATATATAGACTGTGCGAAGAGAAAATCAGCCGTACACAGTTTGGTTTTCGGAATGCATTGGGTACGACAGAGGCTCTCCTTAGTATACAAGTGCTATTTCAACGATGTAGAGACGTAAATTGCAATATTTATGCATGCTTCATTGATTACCATAAAGCGTTCGATACAGTAAAGAACGACAAGCTGATGGAGGTACTAACCAATATTGGAATAAACACCTGTGATTTAAGAATTATCAGCAATCTGTACTGGAATCAAACATCAACTATCCGGACAGAGGTAGGAGAATCAGACAATATCAAAATCAATCGTGGGGTCCGTCAGGGATGTATATTATCACCACTGCTGTTTAACATCTACGCTGAGCAAATCTTTCAAGAAGCAGTGGATGATATTGAAGTCGGAATTAGAATTAACGGAGAATGTATCAATAATATAAGATACGCAGACGACACGGTGGTATTCGCTGACAGTTCTGAAGCCTTCCAGGAGTTAATGAACAGAATCACAGAAGTCAGCCGGAGATACGGACTTTCACTAAACACTAAGAAAGCAAAATGTATGATCATCTCTAAGTCTCTAAGAAGGAACAGCAATTTGGGCGGATCAGTGTGAAAGGTCAACAAATAGAAAGAGTAAAAACATACACCTACCTTGGTACGAACGTCAATGAAAACTGGGACCATTCCATAGAAATTAAATGTAGGATAGAGAAAGCAAGATCTGCATTTCAAAAAATGGCTAAGTTATTCAAATGTCATGATTTATCATTGTCCATAAAAGGCAGGTTACTGCAATGTTATATCTTTCCTATACTGTTGTACGGAGTTGAGTCGTGGACTCTCACAGCGCCACCTGCAAGGAAATTGAGGATTTTGAGATGTGGTTTTATCGTCGAATCCTGAAGGTATCTTATACCGACCACGTTACTAATGAGGGTGTATTGCTGAGAATGCAAAAAGAAAAAGAGCTGTTAACCACAATAAAAGCAGCAAAATCTAATACCTCGGTCACATCATGAGAAACAGCGAAAAATATGGACTACTGCCACTAATCTTGCAGGGAAAAGTGGAGGGAAAACGTGGACCAGGAAGGCGAATGATTTTCTGACTGAAGAATCTACGCACATGGTCCAACACAACAACCACAAGTCTTTTTAGAGCAGCAGTGTGCAAAGTACAGATTGCCATGATGGTCGCCAACATCCGAAACGGATAGGCACTACAAGAAGAAGAATACGTGAGTAAAATGAAGGTAGGTAAAAGCAATGACGATTTAATTACGATTCAATGGGCCACTACTATCTGTGTATGTACGTACATTTCAACCTCTTGGTCTCTTCAGAATAGCCTTTAGTGGTGTTCCGAATCGAAATCAAATCTTTCTGCCGTGTATGCCAATTATAATTAAATAATTAACAAATAGACGCAGAAAAAATGTTTTCAGATTTTTATTTCATTTATTTGAAATGAAAGTCCCTTGGGTTTCGCCTATCTTTTATTAGATGTCGCTAAAAATCTCTAAGAAATCGTTCAACTAACTTTTCAAAAATACCCTATACATTTTATTTCTTTTCTAAGTACTTTTGAAGTCTCGATCCAACCTTTGCTAGAGACGGTCGCATAAATTTATTTTTAGTACAAAAATATCTAGTAACCAGTTTTTGTTCCAAACTTTATCGTTAATTAGTAATATTAATTACCAGTGTTTTAAAAACGCAAATAAAATAAAACAAGTACTATTTCTATTGTCTATACGCAAAAATACCGGCAAATAAAGTCATAGGCGTCCCATAAAATAATTGTTCGTGTTGTATAAAACATTTAATTGTGATACAGGATGAGCGAAAATGTAGAAATCATAGACAAAGACAATCCGTTTCTAAATTCAAATAAAGTGAGCAGATCTCCGACGATAAGATCAACTTCGGAAGAATACACCGCTAACTTGCAAACAAATATCATGGAACAACCATCGAGAGATTCAACCACAGCCTCGTCTAGTGAGCAACAAAGCAATGAAAATTACTCAAGCATTATAGTGCACCAAGAGACTGATTCTACTAACAATCAACAAGAACACCCAGGTAACTCTTTTCTTTCTAATCATGCTTCTTCTTCTTCTTATTCTTATCAACCGTTACAAATACACATCAGTAATCTAAACGATAGCCAAGAAAATCAGGACTAAGGATGGGACACTGTTCAAGCGCGCAAAAGAGCAAGAAAGGACAGCCCTGAAGCTGATAAACAACTAAGACAAACAATAATGAGCGATTACTGGCTCAAAGCACCCACACCAACGTCTAATAGATTTGCTAGCTTAGATGAAATACCTGATGAGACCAACCTAACCGAAACTGATGAAGTTAAAAATAGTATTCAGCCCCCACCCATATTTGTTTCAGATGTAGGTGATATAAAACCTCTTAGAGAATTGTTAGAAACAATATCCCCACTGGGATACACCATCAAATGCCTTTATAACAACCAAGTAAAGATCCAGCCCACAACCTCTGAACATTACCGAAACATAGCCAAAGCACTAAATGAGAAAAAAACCCACTATTACACCTACCAAACAAAGGAAGAAAGAACATTCCGAGTTGTACTTCGTAATATGCATCAAACAGCAGATAAAGATGCTTTAAAAGATGAGTTAGCACAAATGGGACACGAAGTAACCAACATAGCTAATATATATAAGAATGGATCCAAAACGGAGCTTCCGCTTTTTTATATAGAACTAAAAGCTAAGCCAAATAATAAAGACATTTATGAAGTGAGAGCACTTCAGAATATGATTGTGTCCTTCGAACCACCACATCCCAAGCGTCAGGTTCCCCAATGTACCAAATGTCAAGGTTATGGCCACACACAAAAATTCTGTTATATGCCTCCAAGATGCGTAAAGTGTGCAAGTAATCATCATACTCTAGACTGCCCACGCAAGGAACGCAGCAATAACGTACAATGTGTACTCTGTATGGGAAACCATCCGGCCAACTATATAAGGGCTACAGCGTATACAAACAAATACAAAAAGAAAAGTTCCCCCAACTAAGACAGAAACAAGAGACCTATAGAACAGACATCAATACAATTAACAGCCAAACAGTAACCCCTGGTGTTTCTTACGCTCAAAAAACGTCAGGAAATAGTCAAACAGCTGAAATCACAAACGAACAAAGTAATGTTGGCTCAAACCATTTAACGACAATTGCCAACCTGGAAAACATTATGGCAAAATTAATGGAGAGAATGGATACTATGCTTAATCTCTTTACCACTATGATCTCCAAAATGCACTAATGCAAAACGCACTTAAAATAGCCGTCTGGAACTCAAATGGGCTAACGAATCATATCCAAGAAATAAAAATTTTTCTCGACGAGAAGAAAATTGATGTTATGCTCATATCAGAAGCCCATCTAACAGACAAAAATTATATAAAAATTCCAAAATACACTGTTCACTACACAAAACATCCAAATGACAAAGCACACGGTGGCACAGCTATCATTATCAAATCTAATATAAAACACCATGAGTTAAATAAGTTCAGTGAAAAGTACCTGCAGTCAACTAGCATTGTCATTGATGACTGGTTAGGCAACCTTACCTTATCTGCTGTCTGTCTACTGTTCTCCTGGCCAATCCATCAACGAAAATAACTTTAATACCTATTTTAGTTCACTTGGACACAAATTCATAGCAGGAGGAGACTTTAACTGTAAACATCATCACTGGGGCTCTAGAATAATCACAACAAGTGGTAGAAAACTGCTGAAGTCGATAATAGGAAACAATCTACAACACATATCTACAGGAGAACCAACTTATTGGCCTACAGATCCAAATAAAACACCAGATCTCTTAGACTTCTGTGTGATTAAAGGTATCTCTCTTAACTACTTAGCAATACAATCATGCTGGGACCTCTCGTCAGATCATTCTCCATTCTAATTGACCTAGACTCCAAAGTCATACTCAAAAATAAGCCTCCAGTCCTAACCAATAACCAAACAAATTGGAACATATTCCGAAGTGCATTAACAGAACAAATATCAACGAATTTGCCACTTAAAACAGAAATACAAATTGAAAATGCTGTACAACAACTTACTACCTCCATACAAAAGGCGGGATGGAGTGCTACACCTGAACAAACATTATGGAAGGAAACCATAAATTGTTCTCTGAGTGCAAAAAACATGATTGAAGAAAATAGAAAACTTAGGAGAAAATGGCAAAACACACATGCACCTTTTGACAAAGAAAATCTAAACAGAATTACCAGAAGATTTAAAAATCTATTAAAAGAAGAAAAAAACAGGGGGATTCAAAGTTACTTAGAAAATCTGACTCCATTCAAAGACACTAACTATTCGCTATGGAAGGCGACGAGAAAAGTAAAAGGACCAAAAGACACCATACCTCCTTTAAAAAATGCCAAAGGTAAATGGGCAAGAACAGACACAGAGAAATACGAGACATTCGCAGAACATCTTTCGACAGTATTTAGTCCCTTTACTAGAGTAGTACCATTAGAACAAGAAGAACCATTTCATTCTTTTCTTGAGGCTCCATATCAAATGGAACTGCCAATCTCCAAGTTTAATATTAAAGAAGTAAAACAGATAATAAATAATGAGATACCACCTAATAAGGCACCAGGATTCGACCTCATAACGGGTAAGGTCCTTCAGGAACTAACCGATGATTGTTACAGAATAATCGCTATGATCTTTAATGCTATGTTAAGTCTGCACTACTTCCCGTTGCAATGGAAAGTGGCACAGATTATACTAATTCAAAAACCTGGAAAAGATCCAAAAGATGTCAACTCATACCGACCGATAAGTCTGCTCCCAGTCATCTCTAAGGTGTTTGAAAAACTTCTGTTAAGAAAAATAAAACCAATATTAGAAGAGAAGAGTCTCATACCTGACCATCAATTCGGATTTCGTAATCAACATAGTACAATAGAACAAGTTCACAGACTGTACACAACAATAAGAACTAGTCTCGAAAACAAGCAATACTCGACTGCAGCCGTTTTAGACGCCTCTCAAGCTTTTGACAAGGTGTGGCACACAGGACTTCTGTACAAATTAAAGAAAACCCTACCTTACACTTACTTCAAACTGCTTCAATCATACCTTACAGAAAGGAGATATCTGGTAAAATATAGTGAAGCCTATACAAAACTCTACCCCATCCTATCTGGTGTACCTCAGGGTAGTGTGCTCGGACCGACCCTATACCTTATATATACGGCTGACTTGCCAACAAGCAACGACCTAACACTTGCAACATTCGCAGATGATACTGCTTTCCTGGCCTCTCATGGTAATCCAATAATAGCATCAGAGAGACTGCAACTACATCTGAACAAAACAAATGAATGGCTTAAACTCTGGAGAATTAGAGTAAACCCCTCAAAATCCACACACATTACATTCACTCTAAGAAGAGGTACATGTCGAGAACTTAATCTCGATGGACATCCTTTACCTCAAAAGGATGACGTAAAATATCTAGGTATTCACCTTGACAAACGACTAACTTGGACCAAACATATGTGGACGAAAAGACTTCAACTGGGAATTGTATACAGAAAACTTTACTGGATGTTGGGAAAAAACTCTCACCTATCGATCGATAACAAGCTGCTTATATACAAAACAATAATAAAACCCATTTGGACATATGGTTCGCAGCTCTGGGGATCAGCTAGCAAATCTAATATTATGAAAATACAAAGATTTCAATCCAAAACTTTAAGAACAATCGCTAATGCCCCTTGGTACATCCATAATGACGCAATACATAGAGATCTTCAGGTACTATCAGTCCCCGAAGAGTGCAAAAAATCTTCTAAACAATATCAAAATAGGTTGCGGGTACATCCAAACACCCTGGCACACAATCTTCTCAACAAGCAACAAGCGAAGAGATTGAAGCGATATGATCCCTTGGACCTACCTAACCGATCCTGACAGAGCCTACAGCAGAGGAAGCTACGCCTTCAACAGCGTCCAGTCATTGTGTTCTGTGCCAGTTTTAGTTTTAGTTTTCGTGCTCGCGTATCAGTGTATGTGCGCATCTCACCGGTAAACAAGGTAATGTGTGTGTGTCGTGATGCTTTGGTCACTGGACCTTACATCTCTCTGCCATTGTAAAGACAAACAATTTTACTTATTGTTTTCATTGTAAAACAGATTGTAAAAAAACTTGGATGTTAATAAAAAAAAAGTACTTTTAAAAAATCTTGGACTCGATATTTCAAAAAAAAATTGAAGTCCTGAACTCGATACGAATATCATTACGGTTTTACTTGATTTAAAAAAATACTCCAAAAAAAACTCAAAATAATCCAATGCCCAAAGAAATAAATTTGGAGTTTAATACTCAAAAAAAAATGGGACTTCTGAACTCAATACATGATATCTTTACGATTTTACTTGATTTCTCCAAAACTACTGAAAAGAAACATAAATTTATGTGGTATTTTTGAAAAGGTAGTTGAGCTAACTTTAAAATGAGGTATCACTCAAACATCCTTCCTATTAAAGATTTTGGGGGCTGTGTTCGTCCCCGTTAGAGGGTTGAGTAAGTTAGAAGAAAATTGGTCTACAAAATGTCCGACACACAAATAAATTTGACGTGTTTTTGCATATTTTTAGATATTCTAAGGGACCAAATTGAATCGCTTATTGTATAAAGGGAATAAGCCCACTTCCGTACAAAAGTAAAGTGAGATATGCATTTTGTTAATATCTCTCGCCATATGCGAAATATCGCACGATAAAATATTTGTTGAGCGTATAAAGGGAACTAGTCCGGGACTGATTACCTTTATACAGTAATCCTTGTGGCCCCACCATCGTTTGTGGCATTTTGTTTACAGATTCGTTTATGTTAGCTTATGTTAGTTAGTCTTACGATGTATTTTAGGTCTTGTTTGTAATAATAAACCTTTTTTTATAAATAAATTAATAATTTAACTGTAGAAAAGCAGCACCATTTTGTCTTTTATTCATTGATTGTATAAAAAAAATCAAGGCCCAGCCTTTAAAAACGACTTTTTGGCCTTAATCGTTTTCAAAGCCAAGTTTGTTGTATCACATGTCACTCTACTAGTCTCCTTCTACAATTCATCTGTAGAACAAGATTTTGTAGGTCATCAAATTTCTAAACTAAATAGTTTTTTCGTTTTTCTCAAAACTAAGTATTGTGGACTTATACCCTTTATACAATAAGCGCTTCAATTATAGAGGGTGGCACCTTTTCGAATTGACACACTCTATAAAGGAAACAATATAATAATAATTATAAACTTCTTACCACTTTTTAATATGTGTTCATCATAACCATGAGACATAAATCCGAAACAACAAAATTTATTTTTGATGGTTTTGGTCATTGCGAATACATTTATATCGTTCCAGGTAAATTTCATCCGCTCCTCAATTGGAATAACTCTTCCCACTGAGCGAAAATCCGTCCCATAATCTCTAACTACTCTTAAACCTAGCCTAGCTGCTAACGATAACGATTCTGAGGCTGAGGATTCTTCTTCCTACAACAAAGAAATGAATTACAGTAGAATCCCGCAAATCCGAACCCAGCTAATCCGAAGGTTCGGCAAATCCGAACCAACGGAAAGTGAATAAAATTTAAAAATTCAAGGCAAAAACCTAAAAACATGTTTATTATGCAGAGTCGTCAACATTCTCTTTCCCTTATCCCTATGCGGGGTCGGCTTCCCTAATTGTATTTCTCCACACAATTCTATCTTGGGTCATATTAATATAAAAATCCCCTTTACCAACATGTCCTGCCTAATAACCTACCCCCACGTCTTTTTGGTCTTCCTCTCCTACTCCTTCCAGGAATCTGCACATCAGCTACTTTTCGTATTGGGTGATTAACATCTCGAATTTATTATTAAATACGAATTAGTTGAATATGACCAAACCATCTCAACCTATGCTCTCTGATTTTGGCATCAATTGGTGCCACACCTAGACTTCCTCTAATGTACTTATTTTTAATTTTATCCTTTCTTGTCACTCCACTCATCCATCTAAGCATTCTCATTTCCGCCACATGCATTCGTTGTTCCTATTTATTTTTCACTGCCCAACATTCAGTTCCGTCCATCAGAGCCGGTATAATGGCTGTTTTATAGAATTTTCCTTTCAGTTTCATTGGAATTTTCTGTCACACAACACACCACTCGCTTCCTTCCACTTCATCCATCCAGCCCTAATTCTACTGCATGCATATCCATCTATTTCTCCATTACTTTGTAATACTGATCCCACAGGTACTTAAAACTATTGCTTTTTATAATCAGTTCACTATCCAAAGATACCATTTTATTTGTAGTAACTCCATCTTTAAATGAACATTCCAAATACTCTGTCTTTGTCCTACTAAGTTTTAAACCTTTTTCCTCCAGAGCTTGTTTTAACTGTTCCAGTTTTTGTTCTCTTTCACTATTTCCTACTAACACGACATCATCAGCATACAACACCATGGAATGTTACCCTGTAGTTTCGCTGTTATCTGGTCCAAAACTAATGAGAATAAATACGGACTAAGCACCGGGCCTTGGTGCAATCCTACTTTCACATGAAATTTATCAGTCTCTCCCACACCTGTCCTAACACTAGTCGTTACTCCCTCATACATATCCCTTACAATCTTTACATATTCACCAGGGACTCCTTTCTTATTGAGTGCCCACCACAGAATCTCTCGAGGAACTCTATCATATGCTTTCTCAAGATCAATGAATACCATATGAGCGTTTGTTTCTTTACTCCTGTATTTTCCCATCAACTGCCTTATTGGGACCGTGCAAGTTCGGCAAAGCGACACCTATTTCTACGCTCTGCAACTTTATTCGCACTTTTAATTATATTGGCCAATTATATTAGTCCTGGTTACTGGATAATTGTCAAGGCCATAGTCCAAAAAAATAATAAGAAGAAAAAATAAGATTCAGGTTATGTTATGAAAACGTCAACAATTGTATGTAGTAAATAAAATTAGTTATTAAAATGCAGTACTGCAAGCAAAATACAATTAATTAAATTTACCTTTATATAATAATTGCATATCATATCAATATTGTGGAGCAATATATAATTTTTCTGCTTCATTGACAGAAGGTATGAAATATACGTCAATTTGACAATTTCAATTGACAATATGAATTATTTAAGATAGTTGCAATATTTCTACGCGACTCGCGCAGGGTCGTTTCTCGTTTCCCTTTCCAAGTACTTGCACACCGCGAATAATGAACATTGCGTCTGTTGTTGATCTGCCCCGCATAAAGCCAAATTGATTCTCGGATATTTCGGTCTCTTCACGTATCCGTCTATAAATTACTCTTTCCCATATTTTCATGGTGTGGCTAAGCAGTTTTATAGCCCTGTAGTTTGTACATTATTGTATATCTCCCTTGTTTTTGTAGACAGGTACCAGTATACTGCTTCTCCATTCGTCTGGCATTTTTCCAACTTCCATAATTCTATTAAATAAACCTGCTAGCCACCTTGTTCCTGTCTCTCCCAATGCTCTCCATACTTCTCCAGGAGTATCATTTGGTCCTACCGCTTTTCCTTTCTTTATTTTTTGAAGCGCTTGAGCCACTTCCACGTTTGTTATTTTGGTGACCATTGCTGCTACTGTCTCCGTTGACTCCACAGGCTGTCTGTCAAATTCTTCATTTTTATTATACAGAGTAAAACCAGAAAATTGAACAATGTAGGATTAATAGCACATTTAAAATTTCTTAAAAATAAATACATACTTTAATATGTAGTGCTTGCTTATAAAGGTTAAACATAAACCTACTTCGGTTTCCTCGTAGTCAATTTGAGTCCAAAAACATTGTCCACACTCTTGCGAGAACGTCTTGCGACTCAAAATCAACGAAATAAAAGCTTTGAATTACTAGTTAGGCTAAATTTCGGATAATCCGAACTTTTCGGAATCCGAGCAAGCTGTCCCCCAATTAGTTCGGATTTGGGTTCAACTGTATATGAAAAACAGTTTTGAAGATGTCTAGAGACCGAAACAGCTATCAGAGGGTGGTGACCATCTCTAAATCGAAAAAAGAAGAACATAAACTGTCTTTCACTTTTACCTTTACTTAGATTTGGTGTACTCGAAAGTATTTTATCGATGACTGCATATTGTAGAGCCCTTTTCGCTAGCTTCATTCGTCGTCTCTTACCTTATAAATTGTAAAAGTCAAAGTTAAGGATGTTGCAGAATGTCATCATCATCATCAGTAGCTCGCCAACCCTTTGTGGGTCCTGGCTTGTTCTAGGATTTTTCGCCATTCTGTTCTGTTCCTTGCTTTGCTCTTCCAGTGGGTAATATCAAGTGTTTTCAGATCTTGTTCCACTTGTTCCATGTATATATCTAAGGGAACTTGGCTCTTCCCTTTGACCTTCTCCCTAGTGGTGTTTGCCTCATTATATGTTTTGGTGTTTCGGTCTCCAACATCCGTTCAACATGGCTCATCCAGCGCAGACGTCCGATCTTTATGGATGTTATGACGTCGGGTTCGTTGTATGCTGCGTATAGTTCAAAATTATATCTTCTGCGCCATACGTCATTTTCTTTCACCCCCTTATATATGTGTCTGAGGATTTTTCGTTCAAACGTACCTAATAAGTTCTTATCGCTTTTCGACAGTGTCCATGTCTCTGATCCATATATAAGGACCGGTTTTACCAGGGATTTGTATACAGGGTGCTCCAAACCTCTGGTTTTCTTTGATTACGGCTAAACTATGAGATATACAAATAAATGTTTATAACAAAACTAATGTGTATCAAAGAGGTCTATAATTTAAAATTATTTTCAATTATACAGGGTGAGTCAGAACGACGGTATGAACCAAAGTTTTATTTTGTTAAATGGAACACCCTGTATATTAAATCATTTTTGAATATATTATTTAAAAATATGAAAAATTTGTATAAGGTCTTATAGGCCTGTATAGAAAAATGGTAATATTTATAGGGTTGTGGATTATGTTTCCAAGGAAATAAAAATTTATGTGATAGGTGAAAGTTTTTAAAATATAGTGTTATTTTTAAATAATTTAACATTTTTTACTTTTAGCCATAAAATATACAGTGTGATCACTATTTGCAAATACAAAATTTTTTAATTTTTTTTTAAATGGGACACCCTGTATATTAGTTTTGCGTTTTGTAGTAAATATTACAACCTTTCTTTTGGTATAAGGTTGTATGTACCTAGCATATTTCGTTTTGTAGATATTTTAAAAAAACTATAGATTTTACGTTTTTGCGGATTTTTTTTAAATTTTTTTGCATAAAAATAATTATAATCTGGTTTTAGAAACATACACTAAAATATAAAATATGAAAATAAAAACGTAATTAAAGATTAAAATAAATCGTATGCTAGTACAATTCAATTGAATTTAATAACTTTAAATTATTTTACAAAAAATATTTTACCATATTAATGAAAGCATAAATTAGTCACTAAATTAAATAAACAACCAAATTTTAAATCAACCGTAGTAATTCTTCTACCGCAGCAACTTTCCTGTACCAAATTAATTGTTAGTTATATTGTATTTACGAGTAAGATCAGTTAATAACTTTTTAATTTACCTACACCTTGAGAATGTATAAAGTATGCTTTGAAACAAATTAACGTTATGGAAGTATATTAAAAAGTAAATAGTATCTATCTACCTACTCGTGTCACAAAAGCTGGTAATAATTTTTAATGGTTTCGCCCAAAACAAATGTCATATCCAAAAATTTTTTGGTTAAAAAATTAAAATTTAAAATATAAAAAATTGTTACAAAAATTTCAACTACAAAAGTATTACCAGCTTTTGTGACACCAGGAAATACTATTTATATCAATAAATAATTTGGCTGATACATTTAACATTCATTTGTTTCAAAGCATACTTTATAATAATTTTTATATTCTCAAGATGTATGTAAGTAAATTTAAAAGGTAAATTAAAAGTTTAACTAAATACAATTTAACTAACAATTAATTTGGTACAGGAAAGTTGCTGTAGTAGAAAAATTACTACGGTTGATTTAAAATTTGGTTGTTTATTTAATTTAGTAACTAATTTATGCATTCATTAATATGGTAAAATATTTTTTGTAAAATAATTTAAAGTTATTAAATTCAATTGAATTCTACTAGCATACGATTTATTTTAATCTTTAATTACGTTTTTATTTTCATATTTTATATTTTAGTGTATGTTTCTAAAACCAGATTATATTTATTTTTTTTTGCAAAAAAATTTTTAAATAAAAAATCCACAAACACGTAAAATCTATAGTTTTTTTAAAATATCTACAAAACGAAACATGCTAGGTACATACAACCTTATACCAAAAGAAAGGTTGTAATATTTACTACAAAACGCAAAACTAATATACAGGGTGTCCCATTAAAAAAAATGAGAAAATTTTGTATTTGTAAATAGTGATCACACTGTATATTTTATGGCTAAAAGTAAAAAATGTTAAATTATTTAAAAATAACACTATATTTTAAAAACTTTGACCTATCATCTAAATTTTTATTTCCTTGGAAACATAATCCACAACCCTATAAATATTACCATTTTTCTCAATAAAAATGTAAATATTTCGAAAATTATTAACTTCAGGCCTATAAGACTTTATACAAATTTTTCATATTTTTAAATAATATATTTAAAAATGATTTAATATACAGGGTGTTCCATTTAAAAAAATAAAACTTTAGTTCATACCGTCGTTCTGACTCACCCTGTATAATCAAAAATAATTTTAGAATATAGACCTGTGTGATACACATTAGTTTTTTTATAAACATTTTTTTGTATATCTCATAGTTTAGCCGTAATCAAAGAAAACCAGAGGTTTGGCGCACCCTGTATTTTGCATTTGGTTTTTCTCGTGATATTGATAGATCTTAGATGTCCAATTGGTCCATTATATGTTTTATTAGCAATATGTATTCTTCTCTTAACTACTTCGCTGACATTGTCATCTGCGGTAACTCATGAACTTAGATATGTAAAAAATTTTACGCTTTCGATGTTATAGTCTCCTATTGTCAGATTCTGTAGGTTTCTTTGGCCTGTCGATTTGCTGGCCTTCATGTATTTGGTTTTTATTTCATTAATATTTAGGCCACTGTTTTGTGCCGCTCTTTCTATCGCATTAAATGCTTCTATCATTTCTCTTTTGCTTCTAGCTATGATATCAACATCATCTGCAAATGCCAATATTTGTACACTTTTGTTATTATTGTCCCTCTGGTGTTGACTTTTGACTCCCTAATTATTTTTTCTAATGTGATGTTGAATAGAATACAGGATATTGCATCTCCCTGTCGTAGGCCCGTTCTAACATGGATTGTATCTGTTAGTGCGTTTTGAATTCGAATTTTGCTTTGTACTTTGTGTTTCTTTTACTTTATCAATGAGTTGAGTTGGAATATTAAACTCTTTCAGGGCGTGGATCAGAAATTCTCGATGTATACTATCATAGGCACTCTCAAAATCAATGAAGAGATGATGTGTGTCTATATTAAATTCACTAGTCTTTTCCAAGATTTGCCTCAAGACGAAGATCTGATCTATCGTGGACTTCTGCCTGCAGAAACCACATTGATATACCCCAACTATTTGTTCCGCATATGGTCTCAATCGCTCATACACAATATTTGACAGTATTTTAAATGCCACAGTCAGTAGCGTTATTGCCGGTAGTTTTTACATTCAAGCTGATCTCCATTTTTATGTAGTGGAAAAATTACTCCGGTATTCCAGTCTTGTGGCAGTTGTGGTTGCAGAATGTTGTTCCATGAAAATTTCAAATTTAAATTATTATTTAATATTTTATTAATGAATTTTGCCTCTAGGACTTTTCATAATTTCAAATAAATTATGATGTGAATACTATAAGGATCCCGAAAGAATTTTTTTATTCCGTCTAATTCAGAAACCAACAACTTTTGTGCGACCCAGTATATCTACGGTGACCATATGTACTTATTTAAGTAGGACAGTACTTATTTTTAAATATTGTCCTAATGTACTTTAAAACCTTTCCAAGGACACGCAAATGTACTTATTTTTTCTAAAAAATGAATATTTTTTATTTTACTATGTACTTTTAAACAAATTTCTTTGTATACTGTTTCAGGTATTGCAGCTTTTGTGTGTTGATGGTTTCCAATATTTCCATTCTTTTGTTGACTCTTCTTATGACTTCGTTGTTTGTGACAGGCTCGGTTCATGCTATCTTCAGGTACCTTCACCCACAGTTCAAATGCTTCCAACTTTTTAGTAGTCGACGTGTTAATTGACCATGCTTCTATCATGTAAAGCAGAGTCGAGAAAACATAACACCTTGCCAGCCTAACTCTCAAGTCTTAATTATTTCAGTTCTCTTACACAAACTACCTTTCTCATTTTATTGAAGTTTGTTCTTGTCCTCTCTATTCGAACTTTGATTTCTTTGGAGTAATCGTTTGTGTGATTAATTATTGTGCCAAGATAGTTGTAGTTTTCAACTTGTTCTAAAGTTTTACCTTTAATTGTCAGTCTTTTATCATTATTTTGGGTTTTTGATATCCTCATAAAATGTTTAGTTTTCTTGATGTTTACTGATAATTCATATTCTTCTCCATACTCAACTATCTTGTGTTTTGGAGGTCTTGGAGGTTGTCCGCTATTATGATAGTATCGTCTGCATACCTATCTAATGTTGTTAATTGGCGTTCCATTTACCTTTATTCCTGCTGTTCCTCCCTGAAGAGCTTTTTTCATAATTTCTTCAGAGTATGCACTGAATAGTAGTAGTGACAATACACGCCCCTATCGCACTCCTCTTTTAATTTCGAACTCTTATGATGTGTGTTCGTTAATGCGTATGTGTGCCTGCTGTTTATAATATAGATTTGTTATAATTCAAAGGTCATTGTATTGTAATTGTTTTGCTTTGAGGACGTCCATTAGCTCTTTGTGACGGACTTTATCGAAAGCCTTGTTGTAATCTATGAAACAGACGTACATATCCTGGTTCACATCCAAGCATCTCTGGATTAGTATGTTGAATACAAACAGAGCTTCACGGGTACCTACGCCTCTACGGAATCCAAAGTGGGTTTCTTCAATATCCATATCAAGTGTTTGGTAAATGCGTTTATGAATGATCTTTAAAAACATTTTAAGTGTATGAGACATCAGGCTTATGGTGCTGTGGTCGTGCACAAAACTTCAGTGCACAAGTGAAATATTTTTACATAAAATGTGTAACCTACCTAGACAACTGGAGTACAAATTTTCATGAATTTAAACTATTCAAAAGGATAGATCTAAGAAGTGAAATAACATGGAACGATGTTTGTTATTCTCTCGAAACTTTTAAATTGTATATCAAGGCAACCATGTTAAATGAAGATCAACTCTTTGACGAACTGGGAATTTTGAAAGACGTGGCTACAAGTGAAAAAATTGCTGAGTGGAACAGAGAAGAAAAAAATAGTCAGGATCGATAACTTGAAGTTTTTAAATGTGTAGATCAATTGAAACTGAAAAACTTACAAATATTATGCGAATTTATGTTTTGTCTTCCGGGTACTGGTCCGGCTATCGAGCGTTTATTTTCTGTAATAATTATTGGACGTCGGAAAAGTCTCAAATGTCCATATCCACTCTCAAGGCAGCGATGCTGGTGTACGCAAATTTTGATAAGACTTGTATGAAATGTTTCATTTACTTTAGTCGAAGCCGGACCTTCTTAAATTAGTTTTAAGTTCAGAAAAATATGAATGATGCAAAAAACCGGAAGAAGATGAGGCTATTCCAGGTCCCTCATCTAAAAACTCATAATTACAGGCTTGCAACTTTTTCAAAGTTAATATAATGTGTTATGTTTAGTTTAATTAATATAATTTTTTATGTTTAGCTACATAGTTGAAAAAGTTATATTTGTCCAATAACAAGATACATTTTGCGTTTTTAATACATTTTTGTTTTTTGTACTTTTTTTTCTTTAAAAAGATATGGTCACCTTAAGTATATCATAAAAACCAATATAGCTTCCCACACAAAAGATTTGCTTGCGTTTTAAAAATTCGAACTTTATCTTTAGCCCAATCAATGACCGTTTTTGAGCGTAATTTCCAGGGGCAACTACGAATTGCATGAAAATTTGTATTTAGGTTCTACTTACCCTCCACTTCAAAGTTGAATTTGTGCCGTTGGTTGCTTTTACTTGGGGGGTGACATTAACCCCTTCTCGGGGGGTGAAAAACGTGTTTTTAAAATAAGGCCGGAAATGGATAAATTTACTTATTTTAAGCACCTTTTGTTCTATAAAGTTTTTTACGTAAGACAATACTTTTCGGGTTATTCGCGATTTAAAATGTTGATTTTTCGACAAAAAACTACGTTTTCAGACCGTTTTCCCCAAATAACTCAAAAAGTAAATATTTTATCGAAAAAAATACTTTTAGCAAAAGTTTAGCCTATAAAAAAACGAAAAAAATTGTGTACCAGTAACGTCTACGGATTGAGTAGAAGCAAAGTTGTAGCTCATGAAAAATACGTTCTTATTCGTCTAATTCCAAATCGAATAATTCAACGCGAAATCATCGAGGAAAGAAGCGTTTTTCGGGAAAAACTTATTAACATTTTTAAAGTATCGAAAAAAAGCTTTATATTTGTTTTTTAAAAAGGTTTACAGCATCAAAAATAAACGAGGTACACTGAAAAAAATGTTGGCCCCTTTTTTTTGGTAAAAAATCGTGAAAACCTCCCTCTATTTAGCACCCTAAATGAAATGAATCGTTTGGCTTTACCATCTATTTTAACTGTATGTGTATTGTTTATATGATCTGTAAATTTGATTGGTTTGAAGTGTTTATTTTTGAAAACATTTGGTTTTATAGTAAAAAAAAATTTCTAAAAATTTCTGAAAAATTTCATTTTTTCAAAATAACTTAAAAAGTATTAGTGATTAGAAAAATCTTAAGGGGTAAAAAAATGTAGGTTTTGCTATTATAAATATGCTAGTTTTATTTTGTTTCTCCGTAAGACAAAAATTGGTTAAGATATGGTTGTTCAAAATTTGCATACACTCCTGATTAGTGACCCATTCAAGTTTCTCAATTATAACCCTTTCAAAAATAAACACTTTAAACCGGTGAGACTGACAGATCATATAAAAAATAGATAGGTAAGTAAATTGTTTGTAAAGGGGTAGCGATTAATTTCGTTTGGGAAGCTAAACACGGCGAGATTTTCATGATTTTTTCAAAAAAAAAGAGGGCCAACTTTATTTTGAGCCTAATTGGCTTATTTATAATGCTAAAACTTTTGTTAACAATTAAAACAAAGCTTTTTATAAACACTTTAAAAAAGTTTAAATGGGTTTTTCCCGAAAAGTGCTTAATGTTTCGGTGATTTCACCTTGAAATATTCGATTTGGAATTAGACGAATAAGAACGTATTTTTCATGAGCTACAACTTTTTTTTTATTTGATTGATATACTTTACTGATACACCATATTTTTGGGTTTTTTATAAGCTACACTTTTGATAAGGATATTTTTTTCGATGAAATATTTACTTTTTGAGTTATTTGCGAAAAACCGTTATCTGAAAACGTAGTTTTTTTGTCGAAAAATCAACATTTTCAATGGCAAATAACTCAAAAAGTATTCACTTACGTAAAAAACTCTATAGAACAAAAGTTGCTTAGAATTAGTCAATTTATTCATTTCCGGTCTTATCTTGGACGTACGTTTTTTCACCCCTGAGAGGGGTGACTGTTACCCCCCAAGTAAAAGCAACTAACGGCACAATTTCAACTTTGAAGTGGAGGGTAAGTAGAACCTAAATCCAAATTTTTATGCAATTCGGGGTGCCCCTGAAAATTACACGGTGTCGCCGAATTTCCCGTTCATTTACTGGGCTACTTAGAACTTCGGCAGAAAACAGTTAGTTGTGGGTCATTCCATATGAACTCAACACACCTAATTTCCACCCCTCTTCAGATTTGGTTATAATTTGGGATACTCATAGTGGCTAATAAGGAAAACAAATTTACAAAATTTTTAATTTTTATCACAAGCCGTTTCCAAAATATGGTTATGTAAAGTTTTCCAAAGAATCCAAAACACCGCGACCATACTTTATTGGAATGGTTGTAGAAGCTGTCCTAATTGAGCTAGAATGCTGGGAGAGGTGTAATTTTGCAGCATTTTTTAAGCTCTTTGCAGTGATATATACAATTTGATGTTATGATAAACAAGTTTTTTTCAAAGAAAAATGATATATTCTGATTAAGTATTTTTCCAAAAAGTACATAATTTAAAATTTTCATAATATTCCTACAAATACATTGTATTCTTACAAATCCTGTTGTTAATAACATATAAAAATTTTATCACGGTGATGGGTTCAGCATAAAAAAAATAAATTACACACATACAGTATGGTGCGAATGAAAGGAATAAATTCGTAATATCGCAAGCTGGCTACTTTAAGGAAAAATCCCGAAACAGGTCGATTTTTATTTTTAAATTGTAATTTTTTGGCAAATATATCATACTAGTGACGTCACCCATCTGGGCGTGATGACATAATCGATGATATTTTAAATGAGACTATAGTTCGTGTGTTACCTCATTTGAAAGATTATTTATTTAATTCTCTGTTCAGTAATATAAACAATAACATAACTATTTATACAGGGTGGCAAAAAATGTTTTATTAATTTAATTAATTGACAAAAAACAAGATTGTATGTAATTTATCTGTTTCTGGCAACAGTAGAATTTAAATTAAATAAATTATATACGTTTTTCTTTTTTTGTCAATTAATATAATTAAAACAAACTTTTTTTGCTACCCTGTATAAATAATTATATTATTGTTTATATTACTTAATAGAGAATTGAATAGCCTTTCAAATAAGCTACCACACGACCCCTAGTCCCATTTAAAAAAATCATCGATTACATCATCACGCCCAGATGGATGACGTCACTAGTTATATATATATGCCAAAAAATTATAATTCAAAAATTAAAAATCGACCTTTTCGGGAGTTTTCCTTAAAGTCGCCAGCTTGCGACATTACGAATTTATTCCTTTCATGTGCACCATACTGCAAGTGTGAAATTAATTTTTTTATGTTGAAACCATCACCATCCCATGATAAATTTTTTATATGTTATTAACAACAGTACCATGTATTTGTAAGAGTATTATGAAAATTTTAAATGATGTACTTTTTGGAAAAAAACTTAATCAAAATATATTTTTGTTTTGTTTGAGAAAAACTATTTTATCATAACATCATATTGTATATATTACTGTAAAAAGCTTAAAAAATGCTGCAAAATGACACTTCTCCCAGCATTCTAGCTCAATTAGGACAGCTTCTACAACCATTCCAATAAAATATGGTCGCGGTGTTTTGGATTTTTTTGGAAAACTTTACATAACCATATTTCGGAAATGGCTTGAGATAAAATTTAAAATTTTGTATTTTTGTTCACGTAATTATCCATTACGAGTACTCTAAATCTTAACAAAATCTAAATAGGTCAGGAAAAAAATTAATTAAAAGCGTGTTGATTTGACCTGGAATAGCTCAAGAATAATTATTTTTATCGCCAACCGTCACTAAAGTCATTCATTATTGTACTCATTTGCCGCCATTTGCGGCAGTAAAGTAACACTTTATTGTACTGAAAGAAGAATTTTACTTTACCTGCCGCGATTAATCAAATTAACTGAGATTGAATGTAAGCGGTCGATGACAGTAATTGATTATTTATTTGAGTGAACTTAAAATTTATTTACTTTAATTATTAAAAATATTGTACAAAATTTTATTGTACAAAACATAAATCAAAACTTTACAGATTTAGTAATTAGGTACTTATTCAATATTGATAACAACTATCGATTAAACATCGAAATCGGCCATCATGCAAAAGCTTTCTGTCATCGTCATTACTGTCATACGAAATTTTTATTTCGTCTAAAATTAATAAAATTCCTTAATCTTTTAAGTTTTGTATTAATGCAAATACAAATTGTATATTATGAAATGATGTTGTTATTACTTTGATTATATGTATATAGGACGGTGACAGATATTAATGATAATTTGTTAGGAAATATATTTATTTAGATTTTCTACTATTCATCAAGGCAAAAGCAGCTGCGCTGCGGGAGGCTACACTTCATAAACATAACGTAACTATTAACGGTATTTTTAATTTTTGGTATTTTATTTTAAGTGTTAAAATTGGTTTAATATTTAAATAAATATACGATTAACTGTTTAAAATATACACACACCCAAACTTATATGGAATCACCATGTATTTCAAAGCAATATTTATTTCTTTTGAAAAAACATGTTATTATCTAAAAATGCATATAAAAATGGCATGTAAAAATATGCCTGATGTGGGGTTATAGAACTTACAACGAGGAAAGATTATTGGTCTTGTGGAGAAAGTAATATTCTCAGAGCTGTAGAGCTAGGCGTAATACAGGGCGTTCTGTCCAAAACCTATGCTAGGTAACAGGAACTAGGAAAGCTCAAAAATAAAGCAAGAGGAAGTCGCCAAAAGTACACCGAGAGAACAATATCTTTTCTCCTAAAATACCGATTTCTTTGAGCAATATTTCTTAAAAGTTAACGTATCCTATTAACTTACCTATTAACATACCGGTTCACATAAAGAAACGAGTTTTTTAAACACAACTCAATAATTACTTACAGATTATTTCTTCAATACTAAGAAATGCATTAATGGTTACATTTAATTTTCTTATCCTAAAGTTTTTATTTCTTAAATTGAAAACTACAAATATTTTGCAGTATAAGAAATATAATGTTAAGTTAATCCATATTTATATTTGTGAACAAGAAATTTTCTTGCAATCAAATAAATATTTTAAACCACAAGAAATAATTCTTCAGAAGTACCCTCTGTAGTAACTGTGGTTATAAAATAAAAACTTTGTCATTAATGCCGAAATGTTACTTGCAAAGAGATTTTCTTCCACAAAAGAATTGCGCAGATTAACTATTTATGGTTTAGTCGTCAGTGCTTGTCAAGATGTCGTGATATGTTCATGTTCATATAGATGGATTTTTGATTTATTGGTGTTCCTTAAAAATTAACGGATATTTTGAAGGTACGTACATATATAGGTATTAAATAAAAGTGAATTGAGTAATTTAAGATGTAATAATAATATTGTTGCGTATCCGAATGGTTAAAAAAGAAACATAATAGATAGTATCTTTATACGCTTTTTAGGTATAATGATGGACGACTCTGAAATAAAGGAGCTTATTATTCTAACTGGGAAATATTTCACAATTTAAAGCTGGGACAGAATGATATTAATATATAGCTTCAGAACAATATTAAGAAAGGAGTTATTAACCAACTGCGGGGCCTTCCAGAAATGTTAGAACTTTATACATGTAAGTACCTTTTTAAAGATGTGTATACTTATGTATCAACTATAATAGGTTTCTTGAATGTATCGTCTTCTATAAAAATATACAATACAACGCTATATCAAACATGGCGGGTGCAACGCTGAGGATGTTTTCTGTTAATTTATTTGAGATAAAGATATCAGTTAGTCTAAAAGAAATATATATGTTTATGGTTAAGAAACGTTATTGCCGAAAACCGTGAATTAGTTAATATATATTAAATGACTTAGATGTAAACTAATAATACTTTGCCGTAATAAAATTTCTTAATGATTAGGTATGCTGTCTCTTTTAGATTATAAAAATTAAGAAAACTACATATTATTATGTCTGCTTCAATGTTTTCATTGGTTGTATTTTCCCTCTTGTTTTAGCTAAACAAAGTGACTTAATATTATACAGATACATAATTAATATTTCATTAACAAAAAGAAAAAAATAAACAAAGATGTGTAGGTTAAATAATGCCATGTTTGAACTAAATATGATTGATTATTATTAGTATTAATAGTTCTTATGTGGGGCCGTGTATTTGTTTTTTTTTTGTATTTCCTAAATGTGTCAAAATAAATATCTATATCTTTATAAAAAAAATTTTATTAAAGTAAGTTTACTCTTTCTACATAACGATTTTGTTTTAGTGAATTGCTGATATACAAAGTGCTATTAACAAAAGAAGGAAAATTTGAGGAAGTTGGATTTGCCTCTCCATCCTTTTATTGTTGTGTAGAAGCCAGTGGTTTAAGAGTGGAGAAAATATTTGTATGTAATAATAACGTTCTGTATATTGTTTTATTAATAAATAATGATTTTACCTTAACACAATGATTTATTGCGCCGTATGTAATATCACTTTATTTTCAAGAAATATTAACTTAACTCTAAATATACGTTTATCTCTGCGAAATATATTTCTTAACATTAAATACATTAATTATTAATAGTAAAATAATAATATTCCTTACTAAGAAATATTATTGCTCAGAAAGAATAGTTTTGTAATGTGTAGAAAATGTATTTTTATGACTAATAAAATTAATTAACATCAAGTGTAATTTCTTTCTGATAAATGGGTTTAAAGTTTGCCAGAAAGTGATAGTTCCATCATGTTTAAGATATATTTCTTTGGCTGTAGTAGAATTTATTTGAAATATTTTAGAAAATTATATCTTACATACAAAGATATATTTCTTAGGCAATATGCCAAGTCGATCTTTCTTAAATATTAATAAAGTTTCTTTATGTCAAGAATTTTTTCTCTCGGTGTAATAACGGCTCTCCAAGATCGTTTAATTGTCCAATCAGCTGGAAGACACCCAACCATTTCTCACCAGCAGCTCCAAAGGCAGATTTTGGAAGCTACAGGTGTAACTGTTTCAATTGAAACGATAAGAAGAGTTCGTACCAAGAAGTTCACAGGAGACAGTTATGGGTTCCCGAGTTATCCAGGCAGCACAAGATTGATCGCCTAAATTGGTGTCTTCACCACCAAAACTGGGACATTCGAAATTGACAAAATGTGCTATTTTCAAAAAAGTCAGGATTTATGTAAAATCAAATGACCCATGAAATCGTGTAGTTAGAGGTCGAGGAAGACAAGCAAGAACGAAAACTGTCAGATATATTCACAAATATACAAGGGGAAGTGTAATTTTCTGGAGAGGAATTGTGATCCGTAAAAAAACTCCTTTAATTTTCATCCAATCAACTTTAACTGCTCACAGTTATGTTGATAACCTGTAGTTAGTAGTTAGCCTCTGGAGAGGTGCAACAAGAGAAAATTTAATTTTATTGCATGATAATGGACCTCTACATACCATTAGAATGACTACAGACATCATTGAAGCAGAAGGTATCCCTTGTTTGAGTGGCCGGCTTGCTTACCCGAGCTTAATCCTATAGAGCATTTGTGGGATATGCTTAAAAGAAAAATTAGAGCTCGCCGGGATAATCCACAAAACACCGCACGGCTAGTACAAGCTGCTCTTAAAGGATGGAGCAACCTACCACAACAAAATGTTGATAATTTGATTAGGAGCGTGCCCAAGCAAACTGAAGCTTGCATAAGGACTAGAGGTGATAACACTGACTAGGTACCACAAAATACAAAAAAAAATAAAAACAATTAAAACATTATTCGTTTTACATTGAACTTTTTTATGAAATTGACTTTAGAACAACTACTTTCAATTTGTTTGTTAAATACTTTATTGTTTTATTTAATTGTTAGGTATTTGTTATTAAATTGCTTTAAAATAAATATTGTTTGACTTCGTGTGTTTGTTTTTTTTTAGATTCGCACGAAATAGTAAGAAATATCAGATGATTCCATATAAGTTTGGGTGTGTGTAGTATTGAGAAGATATAACATCGTAGGAGCCTTACTTTTATCTCCAGATTAAGGTTGTGACTTTTAAAGAGTTTTGCCATGTTACTGAATGCACTCCTAGCCTTCTCTATTCTACATTTTATTTTGTGTGAGTTTGGTATGTTATTCTTTAAATAACATACCAAATGAAATTATTGTAATCTACTTTGTAATTTTATATTGTAATTTTATTGTATTTTGACCATTCCGGGACAACTTCTTTAACACGTTTGGTTTTGCAGATCACCAAGTAGTAGCGGCTCAAGATGAAGAAGATCTGTCCTATATTCTCCGAAAATTAAAAGAGGAATATATGTATTTTGTCCTCCCGCAAATAGCCCGCTCAGTGCTTGATGGTGTTAATAAAAAAATATACAGGGTGAGTCACCACTAACGCGACGGAAGATTACAGCGAAATGGTAAAAGATTTGAAAAAAAAATTAAATCGAATAGTTTGTTTGTTGATAAAAGCTACATTTTAAAATTATTTTGAAATATAAATGGCGGCGTATCAAAGTTATATTTTTTCTTATGGAACACCATGTATTTTATTGAATTTTTTAATTTTCCGCAAAAAATAAGGTATAGTTTCATAAGGCTTCCCTATACTTATGTACAGAGTGTTCTGAGTTATGTTTTCTTTTCTAAAAATGTAAAGTTTTAAAAGAAGGCCTATTCTCACGTTATTTACGAAATTATAAAAATATTACTTTTACATCTAAATAGTTTTATATTGGTTGAATGTAT
The DNA here is from genome assembly GCF_917563875.1 of Diabrotica virgifera virgifera. Lineage (NCBI taxonomy): Eukaryota > Metazoa > Arthropoda > Insecta > Coleoptera > Chrysomelidae > Diabrotica > Diabrotica virgifera. Next base: position 101,289,869 of record NC_065446.1, read on the forward strand.
TCCATGATTAATTATTACACATTTGTCTACAGAGTGTTCAAAATTTACAGTTTCATTAGTGGAGTATTCAATGTGTCATATGATGCTTATTTTAAATAGAACACCATGTATATTAAGAAATAATTATACTAAACAAATTTACCTCTTTCGAATGGTATATGGATGTCCTATACCTAGGTGTCATAGTTTTTGCGTAATTTACAATTATTTAAATTTTAATCTGTAAATAGATTTTAAAACAAAAGATCTAGTTAATTAATGTCATTGTATGACATTGTCAGTTTATGACAGTACGGTCTGGTAATTATCAAAACTATAAACATCGGTGTATGATATTCAATTTTTTTTACTTAAAAATGACTTTGGCAGAGCCAATTAAATTCAAATTTAATTGTTCCTAAAAATGAATAATCGCGATATCTATGAAAGAGTAGACGTGCTACTTTTCATTGGGGAATATTTTTAAAATTGTCTCTTAGCTTCTAAAGTTTACGCTTAAAAGTATCCTGATAGAAGGCACTCAAAAAAGGACGTTTTTGAGAGATTTCTCGATAGATTCCGTGCTACTGGTAATGTTGGATAGGTACGAAAAGTTAAATAGAAATATACCATTTATTTTTAATGACGTCAACGAACTTGATGTCCTGCTTTCTGTTACGGAAAACCCAAATACTAGTACCTACGTGAAAAATGTCGAGTCAATTGGAAATCAGTCAAACGAGTATATGTAGAATACATAAGAAAAAACACTATCATCCGTATACAACTCAACTACACCAGCATTAGACAGAACAGGAACGTTTAACTTTTCGTTTATAGACTTAAGAATTTGGAGAAGATCTTGATTTTTTTAAAGAATGTATTGTGTACAAACGAATCTACCTACTTTTCATAATAATCGTTTAGTTAATGGACGTAGCTTTCATTTTATTATGGTACAGTAAACAAACATTTTACTGTTGATCACCAACACCGATGAAGTGTTAATGTTTGGGGCAGTATTCTGAGCGAATACGTTATCGATCCATATTTTTTTGACGAAAATCTGAATAGAGCAGCTTTTTTAAATTTCTTAAAACAAGTTTTTTGGATCCTTCTTAAAACCTTCCACTTAGCGTGCGAACAAACATGTGGCTCCAATTGGACGGAGCTCCTGCTTATATATTTGGCCATCTAGGTCACCAGGATTGACCAAGATGAATTTTTTTAAATGGGGTTATATTAAAAATATTGTAAATGCTACACTTCCTACCCTACTACTTCAGATGGTATTTTTATGAAATTAAGAATTTACCACCGAGCGATTGCCGGTAAAAGCAATCTCCACTTACTAGCCAACAGCTTCGGGTGGATGAGCTAGTAAGTGCTAGGGCACTCTTTTGTCCTGAGACTGAGAAATCGGTCTCGAAGACGGATGAACCCTACAGAATGGTCAACGGCATAAGGATGCAGAAGGTAACGGGGAACCACTGCATTAAGGACTCATAGAGTACACCTAGTAGTAATCATCATGGTGGACATGCAAAGGAAAAGTACTGATCATGGACATCGGATACCAAGATCCGGCAGAGGAAGACAAATAGATAAGTACAAGGCTTCCTCGGTCGTAAACCTGCGAAACCCTTGTAATAAGAAAAAGACAACCATAAAAATTGCTACGTTGAATGTGAGGAGCTTATTCTCTTCGGGAAAATTAGATAACGCCGTGTTGGAAATGGATCGTTTGGGTATAGACATATTAGGCATAAGCGATACACAATGGCCAGGAAATGGCAAATGCCCCACAACTAATCTGGGTATGTTTTATTATGCCGGAAGTGACACCACAACCCATCGATACGGAGTTGGAGTCATCATCTCAAAAAAATGGAAAGATGCTGTAGCAAATTTTACTCCATTCTCAGAGCGCATGATGTTAATACAACTGAAAAATAAGAAGAACATAATAAATATCATACAAGTGTACGCTCCTACAGCAGACAAAGACGAAGAGGAAATAGAACAATTCTATAATAACTTAGAAGAGGTGATGAGAACAACAAAGAGACAACACATTAACATAGTAATGGGCGATTTGAACGCCAAGGTAGGTCAGGGTAAAGTTGGAGAAAATGTCGGTGAATACGGCTTAGGTAATAGAAATGAAAGGGGTGATCGTTAATTCAGTTTTGTCAAAGCGAAGATTTAATAATAACTAATACATTCTTTAAATTACCCCCGAGGAGACTGTATACGTGGACATCACCTCAACACACACAAGAAAAAGTAATCAGAAACCAAATAGATTACATAATGATGACAAAAAGATACCGTAATGCCGTGAAATCTACTAAAACTTACCCTGGAACTGATATCGGTTCGGATCATAATCCAGTAGTATCTGTGTTAGAAGCTAGACCAAAGAAAATAAGAAAAACCATGATCCCAGCGTTAGACTTAAGTCAGCTTAAAAGTGAACACCGACGACAAACAGTGCGCGAAGAAATCAACACCGGCCTCAGTGTAGCAGAAAACCAAATCCGCAGAACAGACAACATAGATGAAAAACTGAAGTATATAAACACGGGAAAGAAACACCTAACCAAATCTACAAAGAAACATAAGGTGTGGATGACACCAGACATACTAGAACTAATGGATGAAAGACGCAAATTGAAGAATAATTCAGAAAAATACAGAGAGGTTGATAAGAACATAAAGCAAATAATAAAGAAAGCCAAAGAATCATGGATTAAAGAACAATGTATATAAATGGAAGACTATGAAAGAAAGTATGACACATTCAATATACATAAAAATTAAAAGAACTTACAGGAACCCCAAGAAGACATCAAATAAGTTTGCTTAAGGACAAAGACGGCAATGACTTAACAGAAAAATTAATAGATGGAGTGAATACATAAGAGAATTGTTTGAGGACAACAGAAATAACATTGACAAGGTAAATGGTGAAACGGGACCTGAAATCCTAAAATGTGAAGTAGAAACGGCACTTAGAAAGTCCAAAACTGGAAAGGCAAATGGAACCGATGAGGTTCCTACTGAATTACTAAAGCTCTTGAATGATGAATCAATAGGTATACTATTGCACTTATTTAACTCAGTATACAATACTGGTATTATACCTCAAGAGTGGCTGCTGTCTACATTCGTTACACTGCCAAAGAAATCCAATGCCAAAGAATGTTCAGAACATCGAACAATATCTTTAATGAGCTATCTACTAAAGATATTTCTAAAAATCATCCACAGATGGGGTTCAGAAAAGGACTAGGTACTCGAGAAGCTCTCTTCGGTTTGAATGTTCTTACACAAAGATACCTAGACGTTAATCAAGAAGTTCATGCATGTTTTATCGATTTTTAAAAAGCGTTTGACAGAGTACGCCACGATAGGCTAAGAGATATTCTTGAAAGAATGTATAATAAAGATCTGCGAATAATTCTCAACTTATATTGGAATCAGAAAGCTAACATCAAAATAGAAAATGAGATATCAAAAGCAATAGAAACACGTAGAGGAGTAAGACAGGGATGCATCTTGTCACCACTGCTATTTAATGTATATAGTGAAAGCATCTGTCAGGAAGCCCTTTTGCAAGCAAATGAAGGAATCCTAAAATCAATGGAGAGGTTGTAAATAATATTCGATACGCAGACGACACTGTACTAGTTGCAAGAACAGTAGAAGAATTACAACGATTACTTACAAACATAAATATTGCTTGCAACAATTATGGCATAAACATTGATATCAAAAAAACTAAGTATATGGTCTTCAGTAAAATCATGACACAACCAGCACATATTAGTATAAACGGCATTCAAATTGAAAAAGTATCAAGGTACAAATACTTGGGAACTTTAATAAACGAAACTGGAGACCAAAACAATGAAATAAAAAGACCTATCGAAATTGCCAGGGCCACCTTCATAAAGATGAGAAAATTCTTCTGCAACAGAGATATAAACATCCCTCTACGATTAAGAATGCTAAAAGGCTACGTATTTAACACGCTATTATACGGTGTAGAGGCATGGACTCTCAAACAGACCAACATAAAAAATATTGAAAATTTCGAGATGTGGTGTTACCGTCGAATGCTGAAGATAAGTTGGGTTGAAGGAATCACAAATCTTGAAGTAATACGAAGGATAGGAAGAGACCCAGAAATTTTATTAACGATAAAAAGAAGAAAACTCGAGTATTTGGGTCACCTGATGAGAGGTCATAAATACGCATTACTTCAAAATATAATGCAAGGAAAAATAGAAGGAAAACGGAATCCAGGCCGTAGAAGAATGTCACGGATGCGGAATTTGAGAGAGTGGTTTGGCTGCACCACTAATGAACTTTTTAGGTCAGCTGTAAACAAAGTCAGGGTAGCCTTGATGATCTCCGATAGGAGTGGCACAAGAAGAAGAAGAAGAATTTCGAACGCTTTTGCGTCTATAACACCAGCTATGTTAAATAATGTAAACAAATCATTTAAACTCGCTTGTTGTATAAACATTTTGAACATGTATTACATAACTGATAATTTTTTACTCATAGTATAGTAAGTTGTGGTTCATTTTGTATTTAGTTACTTTCTTAATATTATTACTTAATAACGAAAAAACTTATTTTACAAATCAGCAAATAAAAATATATCCACATATTTATTTACAACTACACTCTATAACAGGGGTGGGCAAAGTGCGGCCCGCGGGCCGCATCCGGCCCTTTATACATTTTTTTGCGGCCCGCGGAAAATAGTAAATTTATTTCATTTAAATATTTTTTTAAAATTATTGCTAATATTAATAAATAAATATAGACAATGCAGCTATTACGCGGGCTATTATAACATAACGCGGGCAATTATTTGAGTTTCCGGCACAGAATTTTGTCGGCTCCCTCAATGAAATACATGAATTAAGAGGAAAACGAAAAATGAAATCCATGAAATTTCAACAAATGGAAACGATATTTTTGAACTAATCAGGAACTGTTTGAAAAATTTTTAATTAACCCGTAACCACCTAGTAAGAGTAACAACCACCGACGGAGCACCAAAATTTAAGAGGAGCAACTATTGTAATGTTGAGAAAACTTAAAGGTTACGTTTATAAACAATTTCCAGAACAGGTGTTATGCAAAAATGTTTTGCAAGTAGACAACGTCATTTATTATAACTAATATTGTTAATTGTATTCCTTCAAAATGATTAAATCATCGTGCATTTATACCATTTTGGGAAGAGTTAGAAACGGAACATTCTGATGTCTTATACCACAATCATCTTCGATGGTTAAGTTTAGAAAAGGTTCTTAAAAGATGCTGTGAATTAGGGGAGGAAATTGCTTTATACGCCAGTCAATGAGAGCAAGAACAGGATATAACCTCCGAATTAAATCCCACTGCATGGATTTTAATGAAATTTTGAGAATAGCCTTTCCTTATCTCCTAATTCAAAGTCTATCTTATGACGACGCACGTGCGCTTTTATCTTGGGGGCGGTTCACACCCCTTCAAAAGAGTGGAAAATTTTTTTGTCAAAATAACCACGGAAGTCGCTAGAGAACCTAATTTTATTCTATAATTTTTTGAAAACTCAATACTTTTTGAGTTATTCGTGGTTGAAAATTGGCCATTTTCACTGAATAAAGACACCTTTTCGGACGTTTTTTTGCAAATTCCTTAAAAACTATGCATCTAACTAAAATTACTATATAACTAACACTATAATAAAATGTATTGTATGTACAAAAAAAAAACGATGCATGGTTGATGAGGGTTGATGAGGGGTTAAATATATTTCTCATTTTTTTCTTAAAATACATTAGTCATCAATTTTTTTGCAGCATATCTCGTTTAGTTTGAACGTAATCGACATTTAATATTGCTCATTTTAAAGGTCTTTTCAAGAACTACAAAAGGTATTGGTAGCATTATACACCTAAAATCGACCGTTTCTCTGATATTTCAAGTTGAATACACCGATTTAAGCATGCACCAAAAAAACAAACTCGTTACATTCTATTTTGTAAATTATTCTGCGGTTCAAAAACATATTCCGATGTGCATCGCTTACGCTTTAACAAATAAAAAAAGGAATTGGAAATAAAATTTGTCACAACTTTAAACGCGATTTTCTCAAAACTACTTTTTTCAAAGGCGGTCGACATTGTAACTCAAAAGCTACTTGACAGATCCACCTGAAATTTTTCATAAATTTTCTTTAGGTATTTCGTGAGGTAACTCTCTCGAGCTATTTTTTTAGGCTTATTTTTTGTTTAAAGATAATAAATAGGTTGATTTTTACCCTTTTTTACAAAAAAATTCTTTATTTTGTCTTCTGGGTGTTTTAAAAATCTCAAAATTCGTTAATACTAAAAAACTCGAGAGCGTTATCTCAAGAAGAAGAAACTCATTCTAATAAAATATTTCTGAATTTTTTGTTTCATATGATCCAATTACGAGTTCTAATGATTATTGCAAAAAAATTTTTTTGAGGTGTCTGTAAAAATTTGCCCCGTTGGCTCATTTTTCAATATTTAGTCTTGAATATTCTTTGAATTATATTAAATATGTTTGTTTAATTAAAAAATAAAATAATTCTACCATAGTTTGAAATCAAATTCAAAAAAGGTGCTTAAATTGTTGATTTCAAACCATACCCCCCTAACAAAATTAGTAAAAAGTTAAAAATTCGAACATGTTAAGGTAACAAATATTGCGGCCGGCCGCAATATTGCGGCCCTCGGTAATAGACCAAGAACATTTTGTGACCCTTTCTAAAAAAAGTTTGCCCACCCCTGCTCTATAACAACTATGCCAAGATGATGGGTTTAAAAATCGAGAGTAACAAATATTTTTAATGTCAATGTACCGTTTAAGAAAATTGTAAATTACGCAAAAACTATGACTCCCTGTTATAGAACATATACCATATACCATTCGAAAGAGGAACAACCTGTGTTTAGTATAATCCTTGATTAATATACATGGTGTTCAAATAAAATAACCATCATATTATGCTACATTGAATAATCCAATAATGAAACTGTAAATTTTGAACACCCTGTAAATAAATGTGTAATAATCAAGCATGGAATACATTAATTATAAGATAGTTACCAGACTGTGTTGTCATACAATGACATTAATTAACTTCATCTTTTGTTTTAAAATCGATTTACAGATTAAGAATTTAAATAATTTTAAATTATGCCAAAAACTATGACACCTAGGTATAAGACATCCATATACCATTCGAAAGAGGTATATTCGTTTAGTATAATTATTTAGTAATATACATGGTGTTTCATTTAAAATAAGCATCATATGACACATTGAATACTCCACTAATGAAACTGTAAATTTTGAACTACAGGGTGTTCAAAATTGTAATACATTCAACCAATGTGTAATAGTAATAATGACAAATGTGTAATAGTTAATCATGGAATACATTCAACCAATATCCAACTATTTAGATGTAAAAGTAATGTTTTTATAATTTCGTAAATAACTTGAGAATAAGCCTTCTTTTAAAACTTTACATTTGAAGAAAAGTCAACATAACTCAGAACACTCTGTACATAGGTATAGGGAAGTCTTATGAAATTATACCTTATTTTTTGCGGACAATTAGACAATTCAATAAAATATAGGGCATTCCATAAGAAAAAATATAACTTTGATACGCCGCCATTTATTGGGACACCCTGTATATTTCAAAATAATTTGAAAATGTAGCTTTTATCAACTTACGAATTATTGAATTTAAACTTTTTTGAAATCTTTTACCATTTCGCTGTAATCTTCCGTCGCGTTAGTTGTGACTCACCCTGTATGTATTTTTTAATAATTTGTCGTAAAAAAATATTGTTACTAATATATTACTCACGCTCTCGTCAGATTTCACTATAGGACTTGTAATAGGCCCAGTCACCAAAAGAGGCAATTTTTCTTCATCCATATTTCACAATTTTGTCAACACTATTGCATCCAACACTACTACCTCAATAATATTTTACCGGCCGTTATCTCACGGTAATAGTTAAATTAACCAAATAAAGATAATAACATTGTTTCACTGCATATTCTTCTAGCATAGGTGGACGAACTCTATAGACATTCAACAAAAAGTTATTCAAGTGTAGAAGCGTATTTTAAAAATTGATTGTAAATTGATCATGGCTGTGCTAGTTTCACGTAGGATATTATATTTCTCCCCTTTCTGTTAAGCCTTATTTACATGCACTTAGTTGGTTTACAGTTAGGAATAAAAATTTCTACTCGAAGGTTAATAAATTATGTGCGGCGCAAAATACAGGTCAATTTTCTGGTAGTGATATGTGTAAAGTTACACGATAGTTTTTATGAAATGCTAGTAGTTCCTAAATTGCATAATATTTACACAAACTCTACTGAAGCTGTCTTTTGTGACATTTTAATATAAAATTAAAAAGATGGAAAGAACATATTATGCAATAATTACTCGAAGATGCAGCATGGAGTCCGACTAAAATAGACAATCCCTACTGCCTAGAAATAACAAACGAAGAATGGATATGGCTACTAAGCGGATTAAAAATGGGAAACTATCAGGACCTAATGAGGTGCATGGTGAAATTTTAAAGCTATTAAAGGCACACCAACTCACAGCTCTTACGAAATTATTTAACAACATACATGAGACTGGTTACTTGCCAAAAGACTGGCTACTATTCATATTCACTCCAGTTCTCAAAAAAAGCCAAAGCTAGAAAATGTGAAGAACATACATTGGTTGGTTTGATGAACCATGTACCTAAAGTATTCCTTATTATCATATTCACTTGCGCATATACACCAAATCAGAAGAACACCTGAGTGAAGTTCAATTTGGATTCAGAGCAGGACTCGGAACGAGGGAAGCACTTTTCAGTTTGAAAGTTCTAATACCGAGAGCTAGGGCACAACTGCGATGTGTATGGATGTTTGGTAGATTTCGAGAAGGCGTTTGATAAAGTCGCACATGGGAATCTAATCGATATCCCAAAAACATCAGGACTCGATGGTAAGGATGTAAGACTGGTCTCAAACTTATACCTCCAACAAAATGCAACAGTTCGATTCGAAAATGAACTGTCCGAAATATTCACTCGAAAAAGGAGTTGGACAGGGTTACATACTGTCACCAGCATTAGTTAACATATAATCTGAAAACATTTTTAGAGAGGCCTTGGACAAACTAGAAGACGGCATTGCAGTAAATTAACAACTCATAAACAGTATTAGATATGCATAGACGATACAGTATTGCTGTCAGATAGGGCAGGGCACAGGGGCTTCAAAGGATGATGGATAATATTGTAGAAGCATATAAGTAATACGGCCTAAAACTAAATTGCAATAAGACAAAAATAATGATCCTCAGTAAAAACACCAACATAAACGCCCAAATAACAACAAACAATACACCCCTAGAAAAAGTACAGAAAATATATTATCTGAGCTGCCATATTAAGGGGAACGGAGTAAAATGCAAAATTTTGACGCATGTCAAAATTTTTAATGTGTTTTAAATTTAAATTTAATTTTTTTCAAATCCTGAGGAAACTAATAAGTATTTTTGAAAAATTTAAACGCAGAATGAAAGACTACTTTATTACCTACTGAGAGCCGAAAGTCCCTTAGAATAAATAAAAAGTTTCTTTTGAATGAAATATTTGCAATTAAAAATCAGACTAAATTTTTTCTTCAATTTTCACCCCCGCAACTTATTAAAATAAACATTCTATATTTAAATTTTTCAAAAATATTTATTAGTTTTCTCAGGATTCGAAAAAAAAATGAATACATTTAAAACATATTGAAAGTTTTGAGATGCGTCAAAATTTTGCATTTTGCTCCGACCCCCTTGATCTTGGGATCATGGCTACGAAATAAAAACTCTTATTGAAAAAGCCAGAAGAAGCTCTTTTAGCAGTCTTAGGAATATTCTCTGCAACTTATCTTTAAGAAGTGTGAATATACGCATAAGAATTTTTAGATGTTACGTCTTTAGTGTCCTCCTCTACGGAGTAGAAAGCTGAAGTCTTACAGAAGATGTCATAAAAGGATTAGAGGCGTTTGAAATGTGGTGCTACCGACGTATATATACATCGTCTCATATACAGGGTGTCCCGAAAAGATTGGTTATAAATTATACCATAGATTCTGGGGTCAAAAATATGTTGATTGAACCTAACTTACTTTAGTAAAAAGGTGCACATAAAAAAAGTTATAGCCCTCTAAAATTACAAAATTAAAATAAATTTTTTCCAATATTTCGAAAACTATTAGAGATTTTTTATTGAAAATAGGCACGTGGCATTCTTATGGCAGGAGCATATTAACAAAAAATTATAGTGAAATTTGTGCACCCCATAAAAATTTTATGGGGTTTTGTTCCCTTAAACCCCTCCCAAACTTTTGTGTACGTTCCAATTAAATTATTGTTGTGATACCAATAGTTAGACACAATATTTTTAAAACTTTTTTGCCTCTTAGTCTTTTTTTCGATAAACCACTTTTTATCGAGATGCGGCTTCTTTTTAATATGTTTACATAAAAATTGTATGGGGTTTCGTCCTTTAAACCCCCAAATGTTTGTGTACGTTCCAATTAAACTTTTATTAGGGTACCATCCACAGAGAACGGCAGTTCTCACCAGTGGCGCACAACACCCCTACAAGCGACAGACACTATATATACACGACATTTTCGATTTTCTAAACCTGACTGAATGGAAAATTGGGCCAAATCCCATCTTAAAGTTTAGGAAAAGACTCGTCCATCCATATGTTACTTTTCCATTTTGGTCCAAGGGTGTGGATTTTACGGCCCTTCCCATTTAAAGCCTGTTTTTCGTTTTCGTCCCCAAAACTCCCAAAAATTTCAAAAATTTAAGCCCGACCTTTGCGGTTTCTGATAGCATAGATCATTACCTTTCCAACGCATGTTTAATTTTGAAAATCGGTTATACCATTCAAAAGTTATCGAGCTCAGAAATATGACTCAATTTTTATTTAAAAAATGGAAAATGTTTGTGGATATGTATGTTTGTATGTATGTGTGTGGAAAAGTTAAACCGATTTGAATTGTTTTTTCTGTGTTTCAAGAGGGTGTGAGGGCCGATTCAGAACTGGTCTAATTTTTGACTTCTGACTACTCGTAAGTTAGCTAGAGGACTAGGTAAATACAAAATAGCATATTTTTTGGGCGTATGTATCTTAGGTTCAAGGAAAGACAGGAAAACCGAAAATACACTAAATCAATAGGGTTGAGCTTTCAAATGGCGCCTGAGCGATCAAGCTGAGACATACGCACTGCTCACCATAGCTAACAAACACCCGTGTTGAGCTGCCCCCCCCCCCACTTGCAAAAATTAAAAAACAAATAGCCCTGATTTATGAGCTCTCATATTCCGCAAACTAAAAATTTTGAGCTCGTTCCACTGAGCAGGAATTTAATACCCTAGTGCCCCCCCCCCCACTACTTAAAAATAGGAATATTGAATCGGTTTTTGCGGCAGAATTACGAGCTATTTATGAGCTCTTGAAATTATATAGTTTCGATTTTTGAGCTCATCGCCTTCACCCCCAAACAACCCTTTAATTGATTTAACTTAAGAGAAAGATGCTGAGAAAACTTAAAATATATCGTATTGCGGATATAATTCCTATAGCTTATGTACTCTAAGAATAAACTATTAAATCAAGGGCATTTCGATTATTGAGCTACAACCCCTTCGCAAGAAAACCACCCTATCTTCCCGGATTAAGAGAAAGTTGTACTTAAAATGCGTTAAAATAATTATTTGGCGACTACATATCATTTAATAATTTATAAGCTTTCAAATTACGCGCATTTAGATCAGTTAATTGCAATTTATTTTGTATAGTGCAGTCACTGAAGGTAAAAATCAACGATTACCTTCAAGTTCGGTGAACCTTCATCGATTTTCAGGAAAATTGGTCAGTGGTTAGAGGATACGTCAAGAAACAATGGTGACATGGTACCACCTTGCGCCTTTACCCTGAGGGTGGATACCGCCCCTTCTCGGGGGTGAAAATTATTTTATAAAAAATAAGTGCACAAATCAATAAAAGAACAAATTAAAAGCAAAATTTATTATATAAAGTTAATAAAATAAGTCAATACTTTTTAAGTTATTAAAGATCAAAGATTTTAATTATTTGTGAAAAAATGCATGTTTTGAAGAGGTTTTTTGTAAATCACTGAAAAACTGTAAGTTTTTACAAAAAAGTTAATAGTAGTTTAATTCGTATAGCTTATATTCTAAGAATAAACTCTAAAATCACGCGCCTTTCGATTATTGAACTACAACCCCTTCTAAAAGAAAACCATCCCATATTCCCGGCTTAAGAGAGGGTTGTACTTAAAATAATTCAAATTAATTATTTGTCGACTATATATTGTTTAATAATTTTTGAGCTCGCAAAATATAAGCATCTCAATTATTGAATTGCCATTTTCTTTCTATAGTGCAGTCACTGAAGGTAAAAATCAACTATGACCTTCGATTTCGGTAAATCTCCATTCATTTTCACGAAAATTGGTAAGCGGATTTTGATACTATCAACTTTTTCTGGATCTTATTTTTGATGGGTATTTCTAAGTACTTTGACAAGTATTTAGTACCTAAGTGTTATAAAATGCATCTTTTTCCCGTTATTTAAGCTTGAACCCTTAGATTTGAACAGTCGCGGAAAAAAATATACATTTAATTACCAATAACTTACTTTAAATTAACATTAAAGGTTTTTCAAGTAAGCAATTTATTATATTTTTTATTATCTTCAATTTTAGTGATGAAAACTTTTTTGTAAAAACTTACAGTTTTTGAGTCATTTATGAAAAATCGCTCTAAAGCATGCATTTTCTTTCCAAAAATTAAAATATTTGATCTTTAATAACTCAAAAAGTATTGATTTATTTTAATCACATTATATAACAAATTTTGCTTACAATTTGTCCCTCTCTCGATTTGTGGGGTAATTTTAATAAAGTAATTTTCACTCCCGAGAAGGGGTGACATATACCCCAGGCTAAAACTCCAAGTTGTTATTGTCAATTCGTGAAAATAAATGGAGATTTACCGAAATCGAAGGTAATAGTTGATTTTTACCTTCCGTGACTGCACTATAGAAAGAAAATGACAATTCAATAATTGAGATGCGTATATTTTGCAAGCTAATAAATTATTAAACGATATGTAGTCGCCAAATAATCAATTTAAATTATTTTAAGAACAACTCTCTCTTAAGCCGGGAAAATGGGGTCGTTTTCTTGCGAAGGGGTTGTAGCTATATAATCGAAAGGTGCGTGATTTAAGAGTTTATTCTTAGAATATAAGCTATACGAATTAAACTACTATTAACTTTTTTGTAAAAACTTACAGTTTTTCAGTGATATGCAAAAAACCTCTTCAAAACATGCATTTTTTTCACAAATAATTAAAATCTTTGATCTTTAATAACTTAAAAAGTATTGATTTATTTTATTAACTTTATATAATAAATTTTGCTTTTAATTTGTTCTTTTATTGATTTGTGCAGTTATTTTTTATAAAATAATTTTCACCCCCGAGAAGGGGCGGTATCCACCCTCAGAGTAAAGGCGCAAGGTGGTACCATGTCACCTTTGTTTCTTGACATATCCTCTAACCACTGACCAATTTTCGTGAAAATCGATGAAGGTTCACCGAACTTGAAGGTAATCGTTGATTTTTACCTTCAGTGACTGCACTATACAAAATAAATTGCAATTTACTGATCTAAATGCGCGTAATTTAGAAGCTTATAAATTATTAAATGATATGTAGTCGCCAAATAATTAGTTTAACGCATTTTAAGTACAACTTTCTCTTAAGCCGGGAAGATAGGGTGGTTTTCTTGCGAAGGGGTTGTAGCTCAATAATCGAAATGCCCTTGATTTAATAGTTTATTCTTAGAGTATATAAGCTATAGGAATTATATCCGCAATACGATATATTTTAAGTTTTCTCAGCATCTTTCTCTTAAGTTAAATCAATTAAAGGGTTGTTTGGGGGTGAAGGCGATGAGCTCAAAAATCGAAACTATATAATTTCAAGAGCTCATAAATAGCTCGTAATTCTGCCGCAAAAACCGATTCAATATTCCTATTTTTAAGTAGTGGGGGGGGGGCTGACTCAGCCCCTCCACTAGGGTATTAAATTCCTGCTCAGTGGAACGAGCTCAAAATTTTTAGTTTGCGGAATATGAGAGTTCATAAATAGCTCATAAATCAGGGCTATTTGTTTTTTAATTTTTGCAAGTGGGGGGGGGGGCAGCTCAACACGGGTCTAAAAAACTGAAAAATTAAACTTTGAAAATTTTGGTTTTTCGACAATTACTCAAAATTTCAACCTACGAATTGCGCCAGTAGCTGAGCGTTTGTAGAAGGACTCAGGACGCGTCTAACGGTGTATACCTTATATCTGGGAAAATTCGAATTTTTAAGTTATAGGGTTCATAAGTATGATCAAATCTATTTCTTATAGGAAAAACGGTTTTTCAAGCTCAATAATTCCTGTAATACGTTCAGTTATCATACTCGATCTTGGATGCATCAGATACTACTTGTCAATACGTTTCAAATTCATGTTTAGTGATCAACATCAGGTAAGCCGTTCAGAAGTTATAGAGCTCCAAAAGTATAATTAGTCCAGGAACTGAAATTTTTCACTTACAGAATGGATGGATTTGCTTAAAAAATTGACCATAAGTAGTGGATAGTCCAAGGATCAAAATCTATATGATGCCCAAAGACGCTTTTACCATGGGGTGGTTGCCACCTCATCTCGAGGGTGGAAATTTTTTTTTATATTTTGACCGCAAATGCTGGTAAAAATATTAATTATAAACAAAAAATTTTCATTATACATTTTTTTGATAAAATTAATAGTTTTCGATTTATTAGTTATCGAAGCTGTTAGTTTTATATCGAAAAGATTACCAGATAACGGCAGTTCTCGCCAGTGGCGCAGAAATACACCCCCCTATACGCGACACTATTATATACACGAAATTTTCAATTTTCTAAATCTGACTGAATTGAAAATTGTGCCAACTCCCATCTTCAAGTTCAGAAAAAGACTCACCCATTCATATGTCAACCATCCATTTTGGTCCAAGGGTGTCGATTTTACGACCCTTCCTATTTAGGGTCTGTTTTTCGTTCTGGTCCCCAAAACTCCCAAAAACTTCGAAAATTTAAGTCCGACCTTTGCGGCTCCTAACAGTACTGATCATTACCTTTCCAACGCATGTCTAATTTTGAACATTGCCAGAGAACGGCAGTTCTCGCCAGTGGTGCACACCCACACCACCCTACACGCGACACTATATATTGTTATGATCTGCTTCTTATTAATTTTATATTAATTATTATTTATTTGATTAATTATTTAATTGTCGCAAATCATACATAAAAAATGAATAAAAAATCTCAGGATGCCTTTTTATAATATTAAAAAATGTCTAAATTATCTTACGTTATACTTATCTTCTCTCGTGGTTCAGTATCTCTTAGTTGATCCTAATCGGGATAAAATAGGAAAAAGAAATAAAGCAAAATATAAAATAAACATACAGAATTGTCTTTTATTTATCAAAATCAATACTCTAAAAATCTATCAAATCTAAAACCTGTGGACACAGATGTCCGAATGAAATTTTTACCACTTAAATTTATTCTAGTTAAAAAAAAAACAATTTATCGGTTTGTTCCCGATGACTTTGGTACAACAAATTAAACAAAACCAAATTATGTATTCGCAAGATTAGCTATACTTCCTATTTACTTTTTGAAATATTGGAATTTTAATTCCTACGCTTTTTACTCAACATTTTAGTTTCCGAACATAAAAATATTTAATAAAAATAAAAAAAAATTTTATTTGTTATTTTGTTATTTTTAAATGTTATTTTAAAAAAAATAAAATTTAATTTCTATTTTGCCTTTGCTTGATAAATTGAAAACACAATAATATACACAAAATTTTCGATTTTCTAAATCTGACTGAATTGAAAATTGGGCCAACTCCCATCTTAAAGTTCAGAAAAGACTCACAAATTTATATGTCAACCATCGATTTTGGTCCAAGGGTGTAGATTTTACCGCCCTTCCTATTTAGGGTCTGTTTTTCGTTCTCGTCACTAAAACTCCCAAAAAGTTTAAAAATTTGTCCAAGCTTTGCGGTTTCTAATAGAACTGATCATTACCTTTCCAACGCATGTCTAATTTTTAAAATCGGTTGTACCATTCAAAAGTTATAGAGCTTAGAAATGTGACTCAATTTTTATTTAAAAAAGGGAAAATGTTTGTGGATATGTATGTATGTGTGTTTGAAAGTTAAATCGATTTGATATTTTTTCTCTGTGTTTAAAGAGGGGGTCAGGGCCGATTTAGAACCGGTGTAGTTTGTGACTTTTGACCACCCATAAGCCAGCTATAGGACTTGGTAGGTACAAAACGGCATATTTTTTGGGGGTATATATATTCGGATCAAGAAGAGGCAGGAGAACCGCAAATACACCAAATCAATAGTGTTGACTTAAACTTTCAAATGGTGTCCAAGCCTCCAGGATCAGACATACACACGATTCAGTATAGCCGAAAAACTGAAAAACTAAACTTTGAAAATTTTGGTTTTTCGACAATTACTCAACATTTCAACGTACGAATTGCGCCAATAACTTAACGTTTGTAGAAGGACTCAAGACGAATCTAACGATGTATACCTCATATCCGGGAAAATTCGAATTTTTAGGTTATAGGCTTAATAAATATGATAAAATCTATTTTCTGTGGGAAAAACGGTTTTGAAAGCTCAATAATTCCTGTAACTAATAGCTTCAGTTATCATACTTTACCTTAGATCCATCAGATACTAGTCAATATGTTTCAAACTCATGTTTACTGATCAAAATCGGATAAGCCGTTTAGAAGTTATTAAGATACAAAAGTATAATCCAATTAACGATTATTCCCCAAATGGTTTATGAGTTGTAGTGGTTACGACGCTAAATTTGATCTGGCAACGGGCAATCCGACTTCATTTACCGGCCATCTCAATATATTTTTTTTTTCAATCTATTTCGAATAGAAAAAAATCTAGTGTACATTCGATGGACACTAGATGATTTGGAAGATAATGCAACAAAGGTGACCATTTATAAAGCTTGACGTGTAATAGAGGAACATTGCATTCAACTTCATGCATTTAATTTATAAATAACTTTGAAAAACTCCTGATACAAGAATAAAAAAACCGCTAAACGCCGTAAAAATGAGTAACGCATAAAATATTCCAGCTACAAAAGATCTAAAATGATGTAACGTGGCGCGAAAATGGATTTTCATTTGATGCAAAACAAAATTCTAGTTTTATTTTAAAATATTTTTCCATATTATTTGCTAAATTTGAAGTAAACGCGCCACAAAAGAGTTTCAAAATACAAACTGTATCAAAGTTACTCTTTTGTGGCGCGTTTACTTCAAATTTAGCAAATATTATGGAAAAATCTTTTAAAATAAAACTAGAATTTTGTTTTGCATCAAATGAAAATCCATTTTCGCGCCACGTAACATTCATATCAGATCTTTTGTAGCTGGAATATTTTATGCGCCACTCATTTTTACGGCGTTTAGCGGTTTTTTATTCTTGTTAGTTAAACACAGTGTTTTTAAAACTTTTTTGCCTCTTAGTATATTTTCATATTATAAAAATGTAAATTATAGATTTTTCATATTATTATCAGGTCTCTATAATCGTACTTAACCATATAAAGTAGGTGGCGGATTTGAAAAATATTCAAAATATCTCGATAAAAACTGGCTTTTCGAGAAAGTACTAACAGGCAAAAAAGTTTTAGAAACACTTTGTTTAACTAAAAATACTTTAACAATAGTTTAATATGAACATACACAAGAGTTTAGGGGGGCTTAAGAGTACAAAACCCCCATAAAATTTTTATAGGGTGCACAAATTTCACTATAATTCACTAAATCTCTAATAGTTTTCGAAATATTGTAAAAAATTGATTTTCATTTTGTAACTTCAAAGGGCTATTACTTTTTTTATGTGCACATTTGTACTAAGGAAAGTTAGGTTCAACCAACATATTTTTGACCCCAGAATCTGTGGTATAATTTATGACCAATCTTTTTGGAACACCCTGTATACACCACACAACTAACATAACTATTCTCCAGAGGCTAAGAAAAGACAAAAAAATCATTAACACCATAAAGAACATAAAATTGGCTAACTTCAGCTACATTATACGTAATAATAAACACCGACTTCTATAAATGATTCTACAAGGTAAAATTAAGGGCAAGAGAGGCCTTGGAGGTATGTAGACGTATATCCTGGCTGGCCAATCTTAGGAAGTGGACTGGTCTAACGTAAACTGATCTATTTCGAGCTGCTGTGAATAGAATAAGATGGGTCAATATGGTCGCCAACATCTCTAGAAGAGAAGGCACCTTTCGAAGAAGACGCACAAAATTTATTAAAAACAATTAAAATTAAAGGATACAATATTTGGACGCGTTTTTGCCCAACACGAGCCATCTTAAGCAACTAGAAGAACAATCAACCAGGAGTAAGGAGAAATAATCATTCAGGCTCAATCAGCAAAAATCAATTAGGCTCAATCAAGCAATCGAGCCTAATTGATTATTTCTCCTTTCTGTTGGTCAGTTTGTTCCTGTAGTTGCTGATGACGGCTCGTGTTGGTCCTAAACGCGTCCAAATATTTTAAACTTTATTTGGTTTTAATACATTTTGTAGTTCATCTAAGCAGTACCTCTAGACAACATTTGTGAAAAATGGATACATGTTTTCCTAATAAACTACTGTTTTTATTGGGCATCAACCACGATTTAAACTGTTTATCACAAGGGCGGATCCAGGACCGATTTTCGGGAGGGGCCATGAACTGTTTTTGGGGAGAGGTACCGGGGGTAGGTGGGGTAATTGTTAAAAATTAGGGTTACAATGGTGAGTTTTAAAACACTTTTCACACACTTTTACCGTGTGTGAGAAGTGCCTTAAAATTCACCATCCCTACCGTAGTACCGATTCCTACACATTTCTTCGGATCATAGTGCAGTTCTTTCAACAAGTTTAATACTATTTTTCCAATGCTTCTCCTGTCAGACATTGTTCTTTACCTCTTTCTTGATTTTCACTAATTATTTTTAGGTTCTCATAAGCGTCGATGAACTTGACAAAGTCTTCACGAATGTTGTTATTGTGTATGTATCTCAAATTTAGGGAAAGCTGTTAAACGTGGGATACGTCGGTCGTTTCGTCAAATATGACAGACAGAGTAATAATTTGCACTTTGAACCTGATTCATTCTCTGTTCAATTATTTCTTCACCACAACTAGTGCTACTAATGTATGTTGCTCAGGAAGATGCTGTGGATATGTGTTATTTAAGAGTCTTATCTTCTGATGCGATTTTAAGGATAAACAATTCCCCTCATTGCTAGGTCCAGCATCTTCGTCAAGAAGCAGAAGGCCATTATCACGATGATCTCTAGAGGAATATTTTGTCGACCTAAGATAAGAACACTATAGACCCTACTATTGGTCGTAGTCTTTCTTTATTTTTTTTTTGTATCTGTTTAGACCTCTGAGAGTCTATCTGGTTAATGACTGGCTTTTGAGGGTTGCGATAACTTTGTATCCAGCTCAACCTGAACGCACTCCTTGTGGTATGATGTTTTTTCATGGGTTTATATGGCTCCGTCTTTGCTCATGAATTTGGCGAAAGATGTTAAAGGTTCCGTGAAAAGGCTTTGGGCTGTAATTTCGTTATTGTGACCATATTTTTCATTAGAAAAATAAAACACAATACTTGTAAAACAATTATTTTTGACTGTGCGAAAATACCAACCAACTCCTTTGTTCTAAGTGCTAGTGACCCAAGTAACGCTTCATTTCTTTTTATTCTTTGTGTGTATAGAATATGGAAATTTATATGATTTTGATCGCTGTCAAGGTCGTTATAACAATTGGCACTTTTATATAAAATTACTATAAAACTGGCACTATAAAATTATCAACATTTTGATTTATAAAAAACCCAAGTCATGCTTGAAGCTTCCGTTACTTCCTTTTTTCAATTCTAGTCCAGAAAACATATTTATCCCCTGTTTTGTACATATATGTGTTTGAAATTAAAAACAGTTGAACTGCAAATATTTAAATTTATATTTTTTTAAATTCTCTGAGGGGGCCATGGCCCCCATGGCCCCCTCCCTGCATCCGCCCTTGGTTTATGATGTGCATATTATCTTCAAATAGATGCACATACATACAACAATAAATAAATAAAAAACAAAGCTACTTATACAAACCAGATCAAATAGACAGGCGCAAGACCTTTGGGTGATATAGAACACGTGAATAGATTTACATACTTAGGAATGGACCTGGTCGCAAATAATGAAGAAGAACCGAAAATAAATAGAAGGCTTTGCTGGCAAATAAAGCCTATCTCGCGATGGATCACATATTCAAATCGCGAGACGTTCACCGAAAAACAAAACCCCGGATCTATAAAACAATAATCTGGCCCATAGTAAGTTGTTGGTGTAAAACACGGGATATAACATAGAAATCTGCCAATGCATTAGACGTGTTCGAAAGAAAAATATTAGGTACGTGAGATACTGGTCCCAATAAGTGAAAATAACAGCTTGAGAATTAGATATAATAATGAAATATTCGAACACTATGTCGAACCAACACTAGCACAATACACTAGACTGCAGAGATTAAGGTTGGCAGAGCACATAGTCATGCTTTAGAACATAATTCCCAGAAAACTGCTATATAAATGCATTCTTACAGGAGAAAAGATCTGTTGGAAGACCAAAAAAGAGATGGGAAACGAAGTAGTTAAAGTGCCAAAACCTCCAAGAAACGCGTTCACGGAAAAGAACAGCAATAAATCGAGATGATTGGAGAAGCTTGCTGAAGGATGATCCGGTTTGGGCTGTAGTGCCATTGGATGGATGTAGATGCACATGCACATACATACATTTGATACCAATAATATACATATACTTGTGCATATATCCTGCACAGTTTCCTGGTTTTGGTGATATGAGAAGTAAGCGACACTATGAAATGCAAGCAACTAAATTGGTACTTGGAAAATGTGTGACTTTTCGATCTCCAAAAATCCCATGCTCTTAGCAAAGAACAAAATTAAACCGGACATATACATGTCTTAAGAAAAAAAATTAAATTCTGAAAAGAACGATTTCGTATTAAAAAGTAAGTTTCCCATATAACTTACCCTGCCTCCACGATTGTAAACAGCCATAATAGACAAAAATTCACAGATAAAATATACGATTATATGTATAAAACGATTACAAAAAATACAACATACATGTATATCAGACGTTTCACGTAACACAAAATACGAATGTCTTTTTAAGCGACCAATATTGGTATTGGTACCTAAAGCTTTTAGTACCTAGGTACCATGAATTTTGACGTTTGACGACTTTTTGCTATATAGGTACAGTGATAATGCTTTTTTAGTATCTACAATAGAAAACTTGTTAATACAGGGTGTCCAGAAACTCTACCGACAAACGAAGACAGGAGATTCTTCAGATAATTTTAAGATAATTTAACCCAATTCACTTAGTCCGAAATTGCTTCCCAAGGGAGCTAGAGCTCTTTGAAGATGGCGTCTTGTAATTAGTTTTTCTTAAATACCGCCAGAACGCTTCTATTTAGAAAAACAAAAATTTGGTTTGCGTATTTATCTTTAAGATATAAATTTTATACACCCATTGCAAATTTCTAGTACTGATCATAGGCGTCCGTTTTGGGAAGGGTAACGGTTATTATATCGCATAACTTTTTTATCTTTAACTTTTATGCATTTCTGACACTGGATTATTAAATTATGAGGTATTCTAGTACCAAAAGGTACTCTTGTTTTAAATCGGTAGGACATACCGTTTTCTAGAAAAACCGATTTGAAAATTTTTCGCTTTTTGAATAAAAAAAAAACATTTCAAAAACAAACTGTTTAGAAAGAAGAAAACTGGTACATTTATTTATATTCCAGAGATAAATCTATTTCATTAATTGCGAATTTCTAGTACTGGTCATAGGCGTCCCTTTTGCGTAGGTCAACAGTTATTTTATAGCATAACTTTTTGTCTTGAATTTTTAAGTATTTTTGACATTAGATTATTAAATTATGAGGTATTCGAGTACTAAAAGTTACTCTTACTTTATGTTGGTAACATACTTCGTTTTTTGTTGAAAAGCTCTTTCAATTTTGTTTCAAATTCCAAAAACGAAAAACTTTCAAATCGATTTATCTAGAAAACGGTGTGTCCTACCGACTTAAAGTAAGAGTACCTTTTAGTACTAGAATACCTCACAATTTAATAATCCGGTGTCAAAAATGCATAAAAGTTATGGACAAAAAAGTTATGCGATAAAATACCCGTTGCTCTACCCAAAACGGACGCCTATGACCGGTACTAGAAATTTGCAATGGATGGAATCGATTCATCTCTGAAAAGTAAATAAGCACACCAATTTTCGTGTTTCTAGATAGAGGCGTTTTGGAGGTATTTAAGAAAAACTAATTTCATGACGCCATCTTCAAAGAGCTCTAGCTCCCTTAAGAAGCATTTTCGGACTAGGTGAATTGAGTTAAATTGTCTTAAAAGTGTCTGAGGAATCTCCTGTCTTCGTTTGTCGGTAGAGTTTCTGGACACCCTGTATAAGGAAGATATAACAATGTTTGTGGCAGAAGTACAACAAAACAACAATAAAGGGTTTTTGAAGGATGATCTATTAAATGAAAATATTTTCATCTCTTTGCAACTTCCGGTTATACCGGAAGTTGCTTATAATTTCGTTTTTTTAAATGGGACACCCTGTATATTTTTACATTTTTGGATTCTCTTCGATGTCTTCTTTCTTAAAATATGAGGTTTTGTAATATTATACAGGGTATTTTAAAAGATAATTACTTTTTTTATTAATTTCGTAGCAATATTCACACCCTGTAGAATTGTAGTAGTTTGACATCTAAAACTCTACTTACGTTCAAATGATTTTTAATATACTCTACTATTGTTAAGAATCATTAGTATAGCTAAATTTTTAATTTTAGTATACAGGGTTGGTCGAAACTCGGAATGAGTATTTTCTGAGTTTTCTTAAATAGAACGTATTTTTGTATTGCAGTGAAATGATATTTTATAGTACTTTTTTATTTCTTAAGCATTCCCTATACCTAACTGCTTTAATTTGTGAGTTATTGGTGATTCAAACTAAACATTAATTGCAAAAAAAAATACGTAAAGTTTTATTAGATTGGCCGTGAAAATACTCAATCCCAAATAATTTTTCAAAAATAAATACATATTAATCCAGACTGGTCCTTAAAATTGCCAATTATGGTTTAGCTATCAAAATACCTACGTAGTTAAGATTGTTGGTGCGATTAACAATTAAGCACAAATTAAAGCAGTTAGGTATAGGGAATGCTTAAGAAATAAAAAAGTATCATAAAATATCATTTCATTACAATACAAAAATACAGGGTGTTCCATTTAAGAAAACTCAGAAAATACTCATTCCGAGTTTCGACCAACCCTGTATACTAAAATTAAAAATTTAGCTATACTAATGATCCTTAACAATAGTAGAGTATATTAAAAATCATTTGAACGTAAGTAGAGTTTTAGATGTCAAACTACTACAATTCTACAGGGTGTTAATTTTGCTACGAAATTAATAAAAAAACGTAATTATCTTTTAAAATACCCTGTATAATATTACAAAACTTCATATTTTAAGAAAGAAGACATCAAAGAGAATCCAAAAATGTAAAAATATACAGGGTGTCCCATTAAAAAAAACGAAGTTATAAGCAACTTCCGGTATAGCCGGAAGTTGCAAAGAGATGAAAATATTTTCATTTAATAGATCATCCTTCAAAACCCCTTTATTCCAATTTTCATGATTCTGTTGCCTTTAGTTCTCGAGATATTTCTAATAGGCACTTTATTTGCCTCACCCTGTATATACACGAAATTTTCGATTTTCTAAATCTGACGGAATTGAAAATTGTGCCAACTCCCATCTTAAAGTTCAGGAAAAGACTCACCCATTCATATATCAACCATCCATTTTGGTCCAAGGGTGTGGATTTTACGGCGCTTCTTATTTAGGGCCTGTTTTTCGTTCTCGTCTCCAAAACTCCCAAAAACTTCGAAAATTTAAGTCCGACCTTTGCGGTTTCTAATAGTACTGATAATTGCCTTTCCAACGCATGTCTAATTTTGGAAATCTGAAATACCATTCAAAAGTTACCGAGCTCAGAGATATGACTCAATTTCTATTTATAAAAGGAAAAATGTTTGTGGATATGTAATTATGTATGTATGTGGCTGGAAAAGCTCCAATCATCTCGATTTATTGCTGTTCTTTTCCGTGAACGCGTTTCTAGGAGGTTTTGGCACTTTAACTACTTCGTTTCCCATCTCTTTTTGGTCTTCAAACAGATCTTTTTCCTATAAGAATGCCTTTATATAGCAGTGTTTTGGGGATTCTGTTCTAAAGCATGACTATGTGCCCTGCCAACCTTAATAGTGTATTGTGTATTGTGCTAGTATTGGTTCGACATAGTGTTCGAATATTTCTTTATTATATCTCATTCACAAGCTGTTATTTTCACTTATTGGGCCCAGTATCTTACGTAATATTTTTCTTTCGAACACGTCTAATGCATTGGCAGATTTCTATGTTATATCCCGTATTTCACACCAACAACTTACTATGGGCCAGATTATTGTATTATAGATCCGGAGTTTTGTTTTTCGGTAAACGTCTCGCGATTTGAATATGTGATCCATCGCGAGATAGGCTTTATTTGCCAGCAAAGCCTTCTATTTATTTTCGGTTCTTTTTCATTATTTGCGACCAGGTCCATTCCTAAGTATATGAATCTATTCACGTATTCTATATATAGTACCATATAGTGCTATATATAGTAACATATAGTGCTATATATAGTACTATATATAGTACTATATATAGTACTATATATAGTACTATATTTAGTACTATATATAGTACCCAAAAACCCATTTGCAATTTGGCTGCTCAAGTGTCCCGAACATGGTATATTTTTGCCTTATTTCCCTGGTGTGATAGTTCCTTTTCAACATACATTAGAGCATTTTGAATTTTTTCTCAAATATAGTAAGCATTTGTATTCCTGTTATTTGATGTAACATCAAATTTCCTAAACAAACATAAATTTTATTTAAAGCCAAACAAAACTACCAAACAAACAGCAATTTCAAAATTTATCAAGGAAATACTACCAACTATGCTTGTCATTCATTCGTGTTGATAAAATATTAATAATCCGAGAACATTATAAACCGGTTGTCATTTAGAGTAAATGAGATTCATAGAGTGTTTTCCTTTTGGGTTTAGCAGTTAAGAAGACAACGTCAATTAAAAAATTATTGTGATAGTGTATTTTTAGATACTGTTAATCTTTGTTTTTACGTGACTGTGATAGTATGGATGTACATTGCATTTTGGTTTGCTTGTTGTTTATTTTTAAAGGTTAGTACAACAAAAAATTAATGATATTCACGATTACTATAATATACTATTATAGTCGTAAAATTACAATATCTAACAGTTGAATACCTAATTTTTTAAATACGCATAATTTACAATTTACCCAAATCCCTTCATTAGTGTCTATATTCATATTAGATATAGAACACGTTCACGAATTTTTACGTGTTTCTGTAATTCAGGTTCTGTATTCAGGTTAGTTGCCATATTCTTGGTTCAGTCATTATATCACTCGATTCTTGTCAGTATTTTCTGTATTTTATCTGCTCTCCTCTCGGCTTTCAATATGCCTCTAATTGGGAAAGTTAGCACCTATTTGTGGCAATGGCGAATCTAGACATTTGCCTTGGGAGAGGAAATTTTCCTTAGGGGGGGAACTTCCAATGAAACACCAACCAAAAGAAATAGAAAAGATAAACTCAAACTACATAAAAGACATAAATAATAACTTATACACTAAGCATCAAAATTAAAGCACCACCTTAAAAATGGGACATTTTTGATGTCTCGTATTTCCCAAATCTGTTGTCCGATTTGAGTAATTTTTTTATTATGTTATAGCTTTATTCTTCAATAATATCGATGTAGTAATATTATTGCTAAACAGGTAAGTATCATTGTATACCGGGTGTAACAATAATAGTGTGTTTTTCCCTAAAGTTTGGAACACCCTGTGGAATATTCTAGCGTATATAAAATATTGAAATTAAAACTCAACTGTAGCCTTAGGCTTTCTTAATATTTTGCATTTCTATTCATTCGCTTATGTGGGATAATAAAAAAAAGCTAGGTACTTTAACAACTAGCCATGTTATTCATCAATGCAGGGCGTTTCTAAATAAGTGCGACAAACTTTAAGGCGTAATTCTGCATGAAAAAATAATGACCATTTGCTTTATAAACATATGTCCGCAAGTGCTTCGTTCCCGAGATATGGGATGTTGAATTTGTTTGCCCGAATTACCCGTTTGCACGTCAATGGTGAATATAAAATTCTTAATTGTATGCTAAAAAATGCGCAATAACTACCTCTTAAAACCTACCATATTTCAGTTGCATATTTCAACCGGTTTTAGAGCAATAACTAAGTCGTCAGTTTGTAAGAAGAAATTCAACATCCCATATCTCGGAAACGAAGCATTTGCGGACATATGTTTATAAAGCAAACAGTCATTATTTTTTCATGTAGAATTACTCTTTAAAGTTTGTCCCACTTATTCAGAAACGCCCTGTATTGATGAAGAATATGTCTAGTTGTTAAAGTACCTAACTTTTTTATTATCCAACATAAGCAAATGAATTAAAAAGCATAAGGTTAAGAAAGCCTAAGGCTACAGTTGAGTTTTAATTTCAATATTTTATATACGCCAGAATATTCCACAGAGTGTTCCAAACTTTGAGGAAAAAACAAACTATCATTGTTACACCCGGTATACAATGACACTTACAGTAGGAAAAATGAAAGAATACCCATGAACGAACATATAAAACACGCTGTATTTTCCTGTCAACGTGTCACACAAAAAATTGGCCAGCGCAAGTACATGTAATAATTATTGTTAGGTGTACTTGCACTGGACAATTTACTTTGTGACACGGTGACAGGAAAATACAGCGTGTTTTATATGTTCGTCCATGGGTATTCTTTCATTTTTCCGACTGTATCTGTTTAGCAACAATATTATTACATCGATATTCTTGAAGAATAAAGCTATAACATATTAAAAAAAATCCCTAAAATCCGATAACAGGTTTAGGAAATACAAGACATCAAAAATGTCCCATTTTTAATGTGGTGCGATAATTTTGATGCTTAGTGTATTATGCTTTAAGTTCCCTTAATTTTCCTAACTAGCGTGTTTATTGGGTTGAATTTGTCTGTCTGTGGTTTAAGTTTCATGTCAGCAAATATATTTTTATATTTCAACAACGTTTTTCTTTAATTTTGGACCCTGTTAGGGGCGGGATTTCCCAATTTCCTCATTTTCCCTCCTCGTAGATCCGCCACTGATTTGGGGCTTAAATAAGCCATGTCTGTTTTTGTAATTTCAGTAGGGCTGTTTCACATTATAAGAATTTTGAACGTGCGAGGGTTTTCTCGTGCGGTAGTTTTGACGCACGTATCCTTTTCACACGCTAAGGATTGAGTCGCACGAAGATATTTTGCTGTGTTGTTTGGGATATTATTTTTATTTACACTTTGTGGCTGAGATAAGTACATGATACGATGTCTGATATGTATCATTACGATGTATCATTACAGATGGGTATTTCTTGTCCATAGGTTTGTCCTAATTTACTATAATGCGTATTTAATTCATTTGCAATTTCTATTTTGTCAGTTATTATTTCTTTTGTTTTTAATTAAAAGTCTTAATTTGTTTTTATTATCGTTGTTCTACTATAAGTTATTTGTGGGATCTTGGATTAGCTTATCTAATTAGCTCATACAATCTATGTAATAAACTATTCTAAATGGGAAATAAACCACAATTGAACTAAAAAATTGATTTTATTAACGTTTCGACATCCCATTTGGGCGTCGAAACGTTAATAAAATTATTTGTTTAGTTTAATTGTGGCTTATTTCCCATTTAGAATAGTTTATTATAAAAATTATACAAGAAAACAGCTTCAGAACAACATTACAATCTATGTTTTTCATGTACAGAATTTAAAGGATCTTCTGTCATCCATTAATTTTTAAATGTTGTTCTCCTCGTTTTAAATGTTGTTTTTAGATAAGTTCACACAAGACGTGACCGCCGCCCTACTCCAGTCTTCACCGAGTCGTTTACCCTATAAAACTAAATATAATTTCGTAGAATAAAAGGTATATATTATATGGAGCAAAATCAAATAATAGCGTTGTGGTTACTTTATCGTCGAAGAAAGAAAAATAAGAGGAACCGAATTTATTGGGTCCATCCTATTAACGCAAAAAGATACGATTTATATATTTTTATATTCAGACATATTAATGGAACACCCTCTATACTCAACATTAATTGCAACTATGTAAAATAAAGTTTATTATAATATACTTAGCAGTTTTAATTACTGTTGTTAGCAGTAACATAGCAAACAGCGCGTAAGTTATAGTCCCATCGTTTTGATGGTCTCCCACTGATCGTCTTCCTATTTGGAAACCGCTTACCGTCTTTTCCGTCTATTTGTCGTTATTATACTTAGATGATCATTCCATTCTACTCGTATCTTTCTTACCCAGATTTTGATGTTCTTCATTTTGCATCTCCGTCGTATATTCGTACTTCTAGCTCTGTCCCGTGGTGTCTTACTATCAATTTTTCTAAGAGTTTTCATATCTGCTGTCTCTAGCATTCTTTTTGTTCTCTCTGTGTCGGCTCGTGTCTCTGCCGCGTATGTCATTATTGGTCTGATGATTGTTTTTGTAAATTCTACCTTTCATTTCTTTTCCTATGTTTTTATTTCTCCATATTGTTTCATTCAGTCAACATGCAGCTCTGTTTGCTCTATTTACTTGATCTTCCACTTATGTTTCGAACTTTCCGTAGCTAGATAATGTGATGCCTAAATATTTAAACTCCATCACTTGTTCTGTTATATGACCCTCCGGCTCTAATTTACATCTTAGTAGATTTGCTGTAATAACCATCTTCACTTTGAGAGGTTAATATTGCATCGTCTGCATAGCAAATTACCATTTTAAGTCGGTTTTCTTCGATTTGTTATCTTTTTCGGTCTTATTTTTTTATTAATTTTTTCATTTAGTATCAGGTTGAACAATATAATGCTCAGGGAATGTTTTATCCCATTACCATATTCAATTGAGTCACTTAGTTCTTCTTCTACTTTTGCTTTTATTATGTGGTTCTGGCACATATTTTCGATCGTTTTAATTGTATCTCTCTTGCGTACAATAAATGAATATTGTCCTTTAATTTGACTCGGTCTCATACCTTTTTAAGATCCACGAAACAAGTAAATCCGCAAGTTTTTGTATTCTAATGATTTATCTTACCTTGTTTCGCTTTTCTGAAGCTTTGTTATTCTACTGTTGGTGTTATTATTTCGTTCAGTTTATTTGTTATTACTTTGCAGACTTAAGTATTTTGTAGACTTTAGTTTCGAAAAGAGACACTCATTTCTAGGCCGTCTCTTTTTCTTTCATGTCTATTTTATACTCACGAACTAACTCTCTAAGGTATTTCTTAGGTAACAGTTTTTTTCTTGATTGTCCTGATGTTACACTCCTTGATCCTTCTTCTTCATGTGCCGTGCTCGATTATCGAGCGTTCTATCACCAAGGTGTTCTTCTATTTTTCGGTACATCCTAGAGTGCAAAATTCGTAGAAATATCTTTAAAATATGACTCATCAAGCTGATGGTTCGGTAGTCACTACATCTTTTCGCATTTGCTTTTTTAGGTATCACCAGAAAAGTCGACAGCAGCCAATCCGTTAATATATAGCCAGTTTGATAAACTTTATTAACAAGCTGAAGGAGATATCTTTTACCTGAACTGTCGAAGAACCATATTATTTCACTCGGTATTTTATCTGGTCCCGTCGCTTTTCTGGTATTTGATTGGAGGACATAATAGTCCCAGTATAAATCGTACGCTTAACTGAGTCGCTTTACTGGTATAGTCATCTAGGCGTGTATGTGTAGGTATAAGTTTGTGTAATGTTCATTTTACAGTTGGACAGTTAATGACATATCTGAAATATCTATGTTGTCAGCCAATAACAAACATCTTTGGACATGTGCCTCTTTCTAATTTTTATAAAGTTCTCTATCTACGTTTCCACCTCGGTCCAGCATGTTGTTTATGTTCATCTGACCACCTTGGTTGTGGTTTTCCTCTTTGACGCTTATGATTCCAAGGTCTCCAATGTAGAATAATTTTAAAAATGTATAAACATTCTCAATTTCTTTGCGAAACGAAAATTCAGCAGCTGCATAATACTCTGTTTAAATCGGAGAGTGCAGGAAGAGTCTATACCGGTTTCGGAGATCTTTTTCCCCTCATCAGTAAATCCATATCCTCTTCTCTCCGCTTTAACCATTTAGCATAGCTTGGGCCTTCCCGAGTTGCAAAGAAAGACATGTCACGGATGAACTAGGGCCATCTACCGAAAAACTATCTAAGTTATCAATCGAAGTAGCACAGAAAACGACAATAAATGTCGCCTCCGTACCACCAGATTGACAAGAGGTGGAATACTTCCTTTGGTTACACCTCCTGAGATTTTCAAAATTTATAAATCATACAGGGTGCCGAGTACCACGCTGAGTAGATGAGTTGTGAATTATTCAAAATTCTCTCATCTTAATTTCCTCGGCACCCTGTATGATTTATAAATTTTGAAAATCTCAGAAGGTGTAACCAAAGGAAGTATTCCACCTGTTGTCAATCTGGTGGTATGGAGACGATATTATTGTCGTTTTCTGTGCTACTTCGATTGATAACTTAGTTTGTTTTAAAATAATTTTGTTTCATCGGTCATCCTCATGTGTTAAGGTATTTTATTTTTACGGTACTCATGATAATGAATTAATTATGCTTTACTTTTCAGGTTTTACAAGCGAACAACTAGAAAGTAATAACAATTATTCCACATTAAGACAAAGACGACAAAGTAGGTAAGAGAAATAATATACAATGTCGTTTAACTTTTGATTTTCATCATCATCAACCATCCAGCTTCTTCTCTTGTCCACTGCAGGCATAAGACTCCTCAGCACGTTTCCAGGAAGCTCGATCTTGTGCTAGTTGCATCAATCTATCATCTATTCTTTTTATGTCGTATGTAATGTGTGTTGGTGGTCTGAATCTGCTTGTTTTGTCAATGAGAGGTCTCCATTCTAACAGTTTTTTTATGCTCCTGTCATCCTGCAGTCCCGCTATATATCCGGCGAAACTCCATTTAAATCTGGTAATTTTTTTCTGTGATATCTTACACATCCAATCTTTGCATTATTTCTAAATTTCTCATTCGATCCGCAAATCTTATTCCTAGTATGTATCTTTCCATTTTCCACTTAGTACAAGTAATGAAGCTTAAAATAGGACAAAACCTCGCAATTTTTACAGAATGGATCGATTTGCTTGAAAATTTGAGAATAAGTAATGGATAGTCCAAGGATCAAAATCTATATCATGCCAAAAGGCGCCTTTACCATGGGGGTGGTTGCCACCCCATCTCAGGGGTGGAAATTTTTATTATATTTTGACCGCAAGAGTTGGTAAAAACATTCATTATAAGCAAAAAACGTTCTATTTTTTTGATAAAATTAATAGTTTTCGATTTATTCGCTATCGAAAGTGTTAGTTTTATATCGAAAAAATCAATGTTTTTAATCAGTTTTCTGCTAATAACTCAAAAAGTTTTCGTTGTATCAAAACCAATTTACCTAACAATAATGTACCTTTGGAAAAAATTAACAAAACCGTTTTTTTTTATTTTCTTTAAGACTAATAGTAATCGAGCTATACTTTATTAAATGTTGGCTCTTCTTCGTCAAATGCTAAATATTGAAGTTTCAAAGTCAAAGGACGGGAAAACTATGCATTTTTCGAGGATAACTTGTTGAAACTAATTTAAAGTTATTAATAATATCTATCTCCGGAAATAAAAAAAAATCTCTAGCTAAAAAAATTACGTGACTTATAATGAAAAAAACGTCAGTCCCTATTTTTCCAGCAAAAAAGTGATCGTAAACAACCCTCAAATCACCAACATAATTAAAATTTGTCATTGACCTGATTCGGTTTTCTTGATTTATTGGTAATAGGTTCTATACCCCATTCCACGAACATACGTCTGTTTTGGATTATCGCGACAACGAATATTTTACTGTGCAAAATATGAAGAACGAAAGTAAATTGCACAATTATATTGTTGTTTATTGGAGTAATTATTAGAGCAAAATACTTTCGTACTTCTTATGTTGCACACTAAAATATTCGTTGTCGCGACAATCCAAAACAGACCATACAAGTTTGGCCGGTTTAGAATGATTAGTTTAAAAAAAATGGAGTTAAAATCGAATAACGAGTTTTTGTAATTTGTAAAAAATGCCTTTTATTCAGAATAGAAAGATTATCATCAGATATACGAAAAAATATGTAATAATGGAATTGTAACTTATTTAATTCCCGAGAATTTGGTATGCAAAATTTTTTTACGGCAAAATTTGAGTGAGCTATTAACAATTAAAACTTGTAGTATCATGCAAAAACCACCTTTACCAACCCTTTCAATGCCGCTTCTTTTTGTGACTGAGAATTTTAAAAAGATTTAATATTAATAGCCTTATAGATCTAGTAAAAACCTACAAAATTTTTTTAACGAACTTTCTAAGATAAAAAATAAAAAAAGTTACGATTAAAAAATCAATATATTTTTTTTTGAAAAAAAAAAGGAGAAATCCAATTGAAAGCATAATAATGTAAGTTAGCGGTGTTTTTAGTCATTGGCCTTATTTATTCTTCTTTATTTATGTATTATTAATAGATTCTAGACGTTTGACTGGCTTCGAATGATTAGTTTTTAAAAAACGGAAGTTTAAAGAGAATAACGAATGTTTGCAATTTGTCAAAAAATGCGATTTTCTTCAGAATAGAAAGATTAGCATCAGAGATACGGAAAAATATTTAAATATGAAATTGTAGGTAATTTAATTCCCAAGGAATTGGTTTGATAAAATTTGTTTTACGGCAAAAATTGAGTGAATCGTAAATGAGTATACCTACCATCGAAAAACATTGATTTTTTATTAGATATAAAGCTAACACTTTCGATAGCGAATAAATAAAAAACTATTAATTTCATCAAAAAAATGTATAGAACATTTTTTGCTTAAAATGAATGTTTTTATTAACTTTTGCGGTCAAAATATAATAAAAAATTTCCACCCCCGAGATGGGGTGGCAACCATCCCCATGGTAAAAGCGCCTGTCGGCATCATATAGATTTTAATTCATGGACTATCCACTACTTATTCTCAAATTTTCAGTAAATTGATCCATTCTGTAAAAATTGCGAGGTGAAAAGCTTTGGTTCCTGGACTAGCTGTGCTATGCTAAGCTTTGATACCCTTGCTTTGGTTAATTTTAGTGTTTCAGCTCTGTACGTAATGACTGAAAAAACACATTGATTGTATACTTTCCTTTTAAATCTTAAAGGAATGGCACTGCTAAATATGTCTTTCAATCTGTCATATGCTGCCGAGCCTATTTATAGACCAATTCTTCTATCTATCTCTTGGGTCTGATTGTCTCCAGGAATTTTGATGTCTCGTGTCCGAAATATTGATACTTATTTCTTGTATGATATTATCTTTGAGTGCTATTGATCCTAACACCAAGTTAGTCATCATTTTGGTTTTGTCTTTATTAACAAACCAACCTCTTCAGCTGCTTTGGCAAGCTCTGTGGGCATTTCGTTTGCTTCCTCGTAGAGATTATTGAGATTACTATCAGTCTATTAGTAATATTTAAATCAATAAAAAATATCGACTTAATAGGTCAAATACAATGGAGGTTGATATGATTGTAATGATGAAGACATATTATATCCTCATCATTAGCCCATTTTATGTACGCTGCAGAGCATAGGTTACGCAAAATGCACGGTCTTATGCAGTAGGTATAGATCCAATTTTTCGTCATCTGTCCCAGATCATGTAATCATCTTACCATCGTGTGATGTCTCTCTTCCTCTGTTTAGTTTATCTGTTCTTGATCTCCATTCGGCTAACCTGCGTGTTCACTTTCCATCCTTCATCTTTCCCAAGTGGCCTGCCTATCTTCATTTTAATCTGCAACATTTGTAACTCTGCTGGTTCTGTTTCGTAGGTCTTCGTTTGTGATCTTGTCTTTAATTGTTGCTCCTATCATTGAACCCATCCTTATTTCTGCTGTTCTATAGTTTTGAAGCATCGTTATTTGTTATTCAACATATTTTCACATTATTCGAAATTTCGTCTACACTTGAATGCTCTATTTTTAGTTTTAAATGTACGCTGCCCCCACAATTACAAAATGGGAGGTGGTTAATAACTGAAGCAGATGTCAGGCCAGGTGACCAGGTAGAGGTTAATTCGATTTTAAGATTAGAATGCCACGAAGGTTACCAGTTACAACCTAATACTCCTCTCCTTGTATGTGATACGAACTGGGAAGCAATAAAAATTCCAACATGTAAAAGTAAGTATATTTAGAGCCTTTGAAGAAACTCGTGACCACCTTCAATATGTTTACAGCTTGCTGTTCAATCACAAATGAATCCCTTAATTTGTAATCTCACATTAATAATAACTTTTTAAATTTTTATAGTTTCACCGGGTATAATTGTAAAACATAATATCAATTAATAGCTTAATAATTGAAGTCCATTCAACTTCCTGCAAACTGAATAAATTGACAAATAGTATTATTACTTCGTAGTGTTGCAATCACTTCCTCGATTAAATTGTATTGTAAGCTATCAAAGTTCAAAGTTCTTTACTGTGATAGATGCATTAATTTCTATGCTGAGGTATACATTATTTGTTAACACATAAATTAGGGGATTTGGGCTTTTTGAAGAGCAGTTTATTATATAATTTTACCTAACCAACAACTGTAGTGTAATAATTCAGTAGCTGTCAATAAAACCATATTTTTTACTACACGACTTCAAACATCTATTTATCATCATCGATCGAGAATAAACTAGTACATTATTTCACGGTTCTTGCTGTAAATTTTAAAGAACTCTTTGGATTGATATGTAACTTGAGATACGCATAGCTACCATGTCAAAGAAAAAAAGTGATATCTAGCCGATGTGTGTTTTTATCTTGGGGGTGAGTTTCACCTCCTCTCGGGGGTGAATAAATATATGTCCAAGATAAGTTCCGAAATGGATAAAATGACCAATTCTAAGCAACTTTTGTTCTATAGAGTTTTTTCACCAAATCAATACTTTTTGAGTTATTTGCAAGAGAATATGTTCATTTTTCAACAAAATAACCACGTTTTTAGACGGTTTTTCGCAAATAACTCAAAACGTAAGCACATTCGACAAAGTTCGACACTTTGTCAAAAAAAATATTCTTAGCAAAAACTATAGCCTATAGAAAAATGAAAAAAACGGTGTATATGTTAGGTCTCTATACCTAGCAGAAGCAGAGTTATAGCTAATGAAAAATAGGTTCATATTCGAAAAAATCCAAGTAGAATAATTCAATGTGAAATATCCAAATAATGAATCATTCTTGGGTAAAACACATTACAACTTTTTTAAAGTGTTTAAAAAAAGCTTTATTTCTGTTTTTATAAAAAAAATTCTAGTGTCAAATGTAAGTAAGTTACGATCAATGTAAGGTCCCTTTTGTTTTGGCAAAAAAAAATCAGGAAGATCACCCCCCAATTAGCAACTTAAATGAAATTAATCGTTACGGCTTCACAAGTTATTTTACTTATGTTGTGTTATATGATATGTAAGTTTCATCGATTCAACGTGCTTATTTTTGAAAAAAATTGGTTTTAAAGTGATAAGTCGTGATAAGTGACTCGTTCAAGCCCTGTTAACTACAGCTCTTTCAAAAATAAGGACTTTGAACCGATGAAACTTACAGATCATATGATCAATACAAACGCGAGTAAAAAACTTATGAAGTGGTAACAATTAAGTTCATTTGAAATGCTAATTAGTAGGGGATTTTCCCGACTTCCTACCAAAAAAAGGGTCCAACTTTATTTTTAGCGTAACTTGTTTACTTTTGATGCTAAAACTTTTTTTAAAAAAACAAAAATAAGCATATCAGTATATAAACACTTTAAAAAAAGTTAAAATGCGTCTTTCCCAAAAAAGTGCTTCGTTTTTTGGTTATGGGACGTTAAAATGTTCGATTTGGAATTTGACGAATATAAACCTCTTTTTCATTAGCTATAATTCTGCTTCTACTACATGTAGTGACCTAATATATGCACCATGCTTTTCACTTTTTTAGGTGCTATATTTTTGATAAGAATTTTTTTTTCCAAATACTTACTTTTTGACTTATTTGCGAAAAAACGTCTGGAAATGTGGTTATTTTGTAGAAAAATTGAAATATTCACTCGCAAATAACTCGAAAAGTATTAATTTGGTGAAAAAACCTTATAGAACAAAAGTTGCTTGGAATTGGATATTTTATCCATTTCCGGACTTATTTCGAACATATATTTTTCACACCCAAAAGAGGGTGAAACTCACCACTAGGGCAAAAGCATCATCAACAAAATATCACTTTTTTCTTTGACTTGTTAGCTATGTGTATGCCAAATTTCAGGTCAATCCAAGCGGTTCTTTAAAATTTAGAGGATTTTGCAATATTTTACCTTTAAAGAACGTACTAACACAGGGCATTAGAAACAATTCGAGACTTACAACGAATTGTCCACTTGCAAAAATTCAACTTTAAACCATCTCGTTTTTTTTTTAACTTTTAGGTCAGTCAATGAGGGTATGTGGCTCCGAATTCTATCCTACTATATCGATTTACGTGATATTTTCACAGTAAGTAGGGAATAGCCCAAGAAACAAAGTCTACCCTATGCCGATGAGTGCTTTTGTCTTGGAGGTTGTTCCCCCTTCTCGGGGGTGGAATTTTTTTTGCATAACTACGGAAGTTGCTAGAAAACCTAATACTAAGCAAAAACTGTTCTATAATTTTTTTTTTCGAAAACTCAATACTTTTTGAGTTATTCCTGGTTGAAAATTGGCCATTTTCATTGAAACATTAACACCTTTTCAAACGGTTTTTTGCGAATACCTTAAAAACTATGCATCTAACTAAAAAAACTATATAAAACATTTTTGTAGCTTATAAAATAACAAAGAGATTCTTTCCTTTATGAATCTTCTAGTTATAACACAAAAAGAGATATGGTAAGTGAAAAAAACTTGTTTTCTTGGTGCATGCTCAAATCAGTGTATTTAACTTGAAATAACAGAGAAACGGTCGATTTTAGGTGTATAATGCTACCAATAACTTTTATTGTGCTTGAAGACCTTTAAAATAAGCAATATTAAATGACGATTACATTCAAACTATGCTAGTTTAAAATGAATGGTTTTTGAAAAAACAATAAGATTAATTATCGAGCGCATTTTTAAATTTTCTTAAAAATTTCGTTTTTCTCCATGTAACTCGAAAATGATAAGGGATGCCAAAAAAAGATGCCATACAAAAATGAAGGTTTCTTCGAGATAAACATTTTGATTTTACTTTTTATTACAGTATCTCTTATCATTTTCAAGTTACATGGAGAAAAAGAAGATTTATAAGAAAATTTAAATATGCGATCTATAATTTGATATTATTTTTTTCAAAAACCATTCATTTTAAACACGCTCAACTTTTTGAACATAAAAATGACACTGTAGTAAAATGCATTATAGAAGGAAAACGATGCATTTAAATTCTTGTGGGTGAGGGTTTAAATACACTTCTCAAT
Organism: Diabrotica virgifera virgifera; assembly: GCF_917563875.1. Lineage (NCBI taxonomy): Eukaryota > Metazoa > Arthropoda > Insecta > Coleoptera > Chrysomelidae > Diabrotica > Diabrotica virgifera. The sequence continues at coordinate 101,328,070 of NC_065446.1, forward strand.
TTTACTTAAAATTCGTCAGTCATCAATTTTTTGCAGCATATCTCGCTTAGTCTGAATATAATCGACATTTAATATGGCTTATTTGAAAGGACTTTTCAAGCACAATAAAAGGTATTGGAAGCATTATATGCATAAAATCGACCGTTTCTCTGTTATTTCACTTTGAATACACTGCTTTGAGCATGCACCAAAAAACAAACTCTTTTTACCTACCATATCTCTTTTTGTGTTATAACTAGAAGATTGATGAAGGAACGAATCTCTTTGTTTTTTATGAGCTATCAAAATGTTTTATATAATTTTTTTAGTTAGATGCATTGTTTTTAAGGTATTCGCAAAAAACCATTTGAAAAGGTGTTATATTTCAATAAAAATGGCCAATTTTCAACCACGAATAACTCAAGAAGTACCTATTGAGTTTTCGAAAAAAAATTATACAGTTTACAAAAAATACAAAAAAACAGTTTTGGCTTAGAATTGGGTTCTCTAGCAACTTCCGTAGTTGTTTAACAAAAAAAATTTCGACCCCTGAGAAGGGGTGGGAACCACCCCAAGACAAAAGCACACATCGGCATAGGGTAGACTTTGAATAAGGAGATATTTTCAGGCTATTCCTAAAATTTCATTAAAATCCTAACCTGTTCTTGCTCTCATTGACTGCCCTATTTTGAGATTTTTATATTTTTATTTCATTTTTTTTTTTCGGAACGATTATTTTAAGATGTTTTTAATGTTGTAGAAAAATGTCCTCCGTTTTATTCAACAGTAACTACACAGTTACTATGCAAAGATAAAGATGAAAATACAGTAACTTGTGACAAAGCCATTGATGGTACATACTTAACTTACGAATGTGCTGCTTATTATGAAATTCCACCCGGAGGCAGAAATGTTCTTTACTGTAATAATGGTATTTGGGACTTTCCAAAACCGATATGTCAACCAAGTAAGTAGATTCACATTTTTATCTTTTAGTCACTAACCAATATATAGAAAAAATGAAAAAAGATGAAAAAATAACTTCCAACAAATGACACAAAATTACAAGAAGTGAGAGCAAAAAAACAAGTCAAGAAAATAAATAATATCTAGAAGATATGCAAGAACTAAACAAAGGCAGAGAAATAAGAGAAAGATGACGTACTAAGAAGCCGTCTTCTAAGAAGGTTTAGGAGAGTGTAAGGATGGTATGATCATAAATGGTGAAATCCTTAATAATATAAGATATGCCGATGACACTGTCATATTCACTTCACTCTATAAAGTCTGACAAACATACTGGAACGGTTGAACGAAAAGTGTACCTTTTGTTTGTCCGCTATAACTTTTCCCATGCGTCATGATTCATTTTCAAACAAATTAAGTCAAAACATAATAATATAAAGTAAAACGTACGCCGATATGTTTAGTATATAGAATACAGTACACAAAATGTATATACACATCGACGTTCGTTTCACTTTATGTTTTGACTTAATTTGTTTGAAAATGAATCATGAATCATGACGCATGGGAAAAGTTATAGCGGACGAACAATATTAAAATCAACTTACAGAAAATAAAATTGAGACAATGAGACACTCCATATTAATAATATCCAGACAGAAAGGTGAGATAAATACAAATATCTAGGAACATTGGTTAGTCAAAACGTAGAACAAACACAAGAGATTAACCCTTCGCGGTCGAGAGCGATGACAAGTAAAGTGCCGTACAGGTCGTTGGCATGTATTACATGCCTACTGAACTGCTCGTTACTGTTTGATATATGAAAGTGCGCTGAGGTCGCTGTAGCAATTTAATCAATCTAATATTTCTAATAGCATTATTTAAGATAGCTCTATCTTTTTTTCTATTTGTTCTAAAATATTTATATTTGGTAGAATTAAACAAAACATGTTAAACAAGCAACAGGTTGAATTTAGAAATACTAGTCTATATATTATTGTGTTTTCAATTTATCAATCAAAGGCAAAATAAAAATTAAATTAAATTTTTTTTTAAATAACGCGGGCACATAAATTTGATACACCCTGTATATTGATCTGTAAATATTTATTAGAATTTAGTTTGGATGTAAGTGGATTTCTTTTTTAATGAGTTTTCCGATGAACCATTAGAGACTTTTGTGGATAATTAAAGTGAAAAGGACGATGTATTTAGGTTTAAAATGGAAAAAGATTGTATTACGGGAACTATAAAATCCACAGGTGGATGGTAATTATTATCAATTTCTAGAAGAGTGGTTTGGGAGAAAGTTTGGAATTTTAATATTTGTTTCAGCCCGAGTAAATGTTGTAGAGTTTCCCCGAAAGTAATTAAGGATGGTCGGAATAATTTTGAAAATGACTGTTTGTTTGTCGAATGGAAGAGATTGTTTCTGATTCTTGGCAAGTTGGAAGGGGAAAAGTGGTTTGAATGATTGAGAGAGTTTGAAAAAGAGGTCATTATGTTTTTGGCATCGCTGAAGAGCAGTTCGACGTTTTCGTGGATAGATAGTTAGCAAGTACCAGTGGCTGTTTGATAGTGGAGAATAGTGTTGAAAAGTGGAACGAGAGACAGATCAAATTGAGACGAAATACCTCTTTGATTCTGTATTATTATGAGAAGGAGAGCAGAGAATTTTTGGAGTTTTGTTTGAATCGAGTACGTGTCAAAAGAGGCCCGGCTTGTTGGAGAATTGGTGCTGGTAAGCTGATAGTTTTGAAGCTGGAGAACGGAGAGGGCTTTGATGAGTAGCCTTTAACATAGTCAACGAGGGAGAGCTGTTTTTGGGTCACGAGAAGACATCAGAGTGAGTGAAGAAAAAGGTCAGTCAACTTATGTGAAAGATATTTTTATGTTCGGAAACTAAAATTTTGAGTAAAAAGCATATGAATTAAAATTCCAATATTTCTAAAAGTATAGCTAATCTTGCGAATACATAAATTTGTTTTGTTTAGTTTGTTTTACCAAAGTCATCGGGAACAAACCGATAAATTGTTTTTTTTTAACTATAATAAATTTAAGTGGTAAAAATTTCATTCGGACATCTGTGTCCACAGGTTTTAGATTTGATAGATTTTAGAGTATCGATTTTGATAAATAAAAGACAATTCTGTATGTTTATTTTACATTTGGCTTTATTTCTTTTCCCTATTTTATCCCGATTAGGATCAACTAAGAGATACTGAACCCACGAGAGAAGATAAGTATAACGTGAGATAATTTAGATTTTTTGTTAATAGTATAAAAAGGCACCCTGAGATTTTTTATTCATGTTTATGTATGATTTGCGACAATTAAATAATTAATCAAATAAATAATAATTAATATAAAATTAATAAGAAGCAGATCATAACAATATATATGAAATTTAATAAAAAAAAAGAATGTGTGTGTACTTTGTACGCACGTAAGAAGTTATATTTCTATTATAATATAATTTCAACGAAATAAATATACCTACTTAACAGTTACAATGCAAAAAATTAACAATAATTACCAAAAATGAACCAAAACTTAATAATGCCAAATATTAAAAAAGAATGTGTGTGTACTTTGTACGCACGTAAGAAGATATTCTTCTATTATATAATAGGTAATTTAAACGAAGTAAATATACTTAAAAGGTTATTTGTATTTTATTTAAAAATCAAACTAACTTTCTTATCTTCCACTTTCAAAAAATTTTTATTAAAACAACCAAAAATAAAAAAAATATGAATCGCCCAGGAATTGAACCCGCCAATCTCAATGCTAACGCATTTCCCACTACTCCAGCGAAGCCCTAGAAATAGACATGTAAGTTTCGGATATAATTACACAACACGGCGACATATAGTGTAAAAATGTTATGCTTACATAATATTTTATTATTTTACTACAGGGAAACACAAATCCAAAAACACAAGAATTATAATAAATAATACATTTCCTAAAACCACTAATATATTCTTTTAATGACTTATTTGCACGGTTACAGATACATACATACCTATCTTGAAAGATTAGCAATGAACTACATACTGTCAGAACTACATACTGTCAGTGTGCGCAGGCGCGCGGATCATGTACAATTTTACCCTCAATCGATTCGCCGATAAAGAAGAATATCTTAAAAAAAAAGAAAAAAGTATGAATCGTCCTGGATTTGAACCCGCAATCTCGCGATTTTTTGATCTCTGGTCCAATGCTCTACCAACAAGGCCATCAAGCCGCATGCTACTTACCTTTCAGATATACATAATTATACATCACGGTGACAAGGAAGACAAATCCAAAGACACAAAATTATAATAAAAAACCTTTTAAACCACTTTTTTCAAATTGCCCAAGTTGTATTATTAATATTAATGTTAATAAATGAAATATAAATATTTTGACGTTTCACAATTTGACAATTCACTTTTAACTGCAGTGCCTTAAAAATTTTAAAGCACTAGTGCCTTAAAGTAGCATTTTTAACGCTCCTATGGAGTCCTAAAAATTGCATTTTTAACACGTTTGTAGAAAAATATATTTAAAAACACTAATATATTCTTTCCACAGCTTTTCTGGACTGATACATACATAAATTAAAACATTTTGAAGTATCACTTCAAAAATATAATATGAAAACTATTTAAAAAGGCAGTATAACTATTAACTAACCTTTTGTTGTTCCTCTTCCCACAAATTTTAAAACGCAACAACCATACATAACCAAACCGTCAACCTTCCAAACCACAGCTGCGCTACAGCTGCCATATTGGATAATTTTTGACATGTCATTTGAACATCCAATCAGAACAAAGTTATAATGCGCATGCGCCCGGATCGTAGGTTTTAACATATAAAAATTCACCCTCATATCGCGCGTAAAGAAGTATAACTTCAAAAATGTTTCATCCGGCAACCAGATGGGTACAGATCGACCTATATTCGGATCTTAGACTATAATATGGCCTCTAACTCTGCCTGAGTTAAATATTTTCTTGTACTCATGTTAACAATATTAACACAATCTTTATAAAATCAACAGAACTCCATATAAACACTTCTCGCTAATTGAAATGGAATGATGTTGAGCACGTGCACGGTCAAACATAAATACTTTCAAAACATTTACCAGAATTTGCCGAAAAACCGAAATAATATGGGCGATTATCAACCGAAATCTACTGAGATATTCAAACATCCCGTTAAAATTGGCATCTATTTTTATTGCATGGTTAATGAGTTATAAGACTTTAGATTTACGGCATGCTAGAGATGCCAACGACTAAATCCGTGTTTTTCGATTTTCATGTATGACATGCCAGGCGACCTGTGGGCAAAATTGTTAGTAAATTTATACGAGTTGTAATGGTGTCATGTATCACATGACAACGACCGCAAAGGGTTAAAAGCTGTATAAAAATATCAAGAGCAAAATTTGTGAAAATGAAACATCTATTATGCAGTAGACCTAAGAATGGATCTCAGATAAAGTTGTTGAGCTGCTACGTTTTTATAACTTTGCTGTACGGATCTGAGGCCTAGAGATTGAAGCAATTAGAGATTAAGAAATTGGAAGGTTTTGAATGTTGGTGTTATCGAAGAATGCTACAAATATCGTACGTAGACAAAATTAGCAATATTAAAGTCTCTGATAGGGTTATTAAGAGGGAAGAAATTATAAAGACTATTAAAATTCGAAAGATTGAATATTTCGGTCATATAGTAAGAGGTCATTGTTATAGTCTGCTTCGTTTGGTTTAATCTGAGCTCTAATCAACTATTTAGAGCTGCTGTGAGTAAAATAAGAATTGCCATGTTGATATCCAACCTTCAATATAAGATGGAACCTTAAGAAGAAGAAGACGTACTAATGCAAGGACTATTATCTTTGTCATTTGTGGTCAATAGGAAATAAAGGGGATGAAATAATTGGGTGACAGGCACAATCTGGAAACTGTTGCAGTTTCGTCAGTATTTCCGCTTAATCCAGCTCCTACTGGTTGCTTGTATTACAAATCAAAGGAGAAGAAAATATCATTAAGAATTAAGTAACATTGGCCTAATAGTCACCCTCATCTTTTCTAATTCGAAGAGAAAGTACGTATCGATCTACCTCATATTGTTCCTAATGCTGGAGAAGCCAGTCGTGCTTTTGTAGCTCTAGCTTCCCCTACCTCCATCCACCACGTGGGGTAAAGAAATCAAGTTTTAATTATACTGTTTTAGACCAGTGCAAATAGCAAAAAAAACAATAAAAAATTAATAGCAGGGTGAGACCAATTCCAAATGAAAGTACACATATTAGATAACATGTGGAACATTTTTCACCAAATCTGGATGAGGGGAACATGGGTTGGGGGAGCGCTTTTAGGGGTGAAAACGGTTAATTACGATTTGCGGCAAAACGGCACATCCTATCGAAAAAAGTTAAATTGCAATGTGGTAGGCTATAAGAAGATCTACAACTTTTGTAAATAAGCATTTTTCACATAACCTCAAAATATCCGAGAAAATCAGAAAATTCGATGTTTTTGATTTTATTTTTTTCTCACTGAAAAAAAAAGTTTTTTTTACCAAATATGGTGAACACTTACCTCTTTATGTCCCAAACACGCTGTAATTTTTTTGTTTAAAAATATTTTTTAAAACTCTTGTTTTTTATGTTTAAGGGAAAATGTAAGCATTTTTTCAATTGAAAAATCTCCCGAAATTTTTTTAGCTTTTTTAAAGAAGTTGGCATTTTTTTTGTTTATTGAAACCTCTATTTTCTAATGGTGTAAAAAATATATATACGTTACTGTGGAAAATTTTGTCACAAAAGGCAAAAATCGGAAATTTATTTTCAACCCCTCACCATTTTCAGATTCTCAGACGTAATGTAAGTTGCATAGCGAGTAGGTGCAGCCCAGCCAGACGGCGCGCCGCGCCGCAGCGATTATGTGTACCATGATGACACATACAGTGAATCAAACGTACGTGTTAAACATAATTTTGTGAAAAGAATTTCGGGACAAATTTATTTATTTTAAAGGAAATTGTGGAATCGATATAAAAAGGTAAATACTACCTGTGTCTTATTCTCAATTAATCAATGAAATATTATCATTTTCTTTCATAAATAGTATGACTAAAATAACCTGAAATTTTTTTATTTTTTTAATTAACAAATTTTTAATAATAATTTAATACAATATATTTCAAAATAAATTAGAAATAGGTACTTCAGTACAATATTAACAAACAATAATTTCTTTCTTTTGCAAATTTAGTTTTACTCAAAGAGAAAATTGTAAAATCATGATTTTGTATTTGTAGGTTATCACTATGGATATGGAAGAATCTGTATAATCTGCAATGAGGCAGATAATAAGCAGTTGTATAAAATAAAATAAAATGCTTTGAAACGTTTAGTGGAGTCTGGTAAAAAAAGATTTGACAGTAGACACAAAAAATTTGCATATATGGCATCAGCTTTTTTTCATAAAAGTTCATATTCACAAATGCAGAATTAATTCCAAAAATATTACTAAAAAGTATTTGCTGCAGCTGTGAGACTGGATGCAATAGTCAAAAATGTGGGTGCCGAAAGCATGGTTTGAAGGGTCTAGGACATTTCGCCGTCGCCGTTTCGCCGTCGCCATTTCGCCGTCGCCGTTTCGCCGTCGAGCCATTTCGCCGTCGCCATTTCGCCGTCGAGCCATTTCGCCGTCGTCATTTCGTTGTTAGCATTCGTACTTATAATTTCGGGATGATTATTACTTGTATATAAGTTTTGAATGGTTTTCGAACGATTATATACTATTACTTTTGCATAATGAAGTTTTTTATTTTTGATACAGTAAAAACAATTGAAATTGAAATCCATTTTTTCAATATTCTTCATCACATCAGCATTTTATTTACACTGACATTTAGTATCAAAAAAAGTTAGTATGTTATCACGTTCTTGCGACATTTAGTATAAAAAAAGTTAGTATGTTATCACGTTCTTGTAAACTTAACCAATGCCTGGATGGCAACGGCGAAACGGCCGACGGCGAACTGGCTCGACGGCGAAACGGCCGACGGCGAAGTGGCTCGAAGGCGAAACGGCGACGGCGAAATGGCGACGGCGAAACGGCGACGGCGAAACGTCCCAGTCCGTGGTTGGGTATGTACCAATTTATGTTCAAATTGTACTTCTGATAAATGCTCCAATGTCGAAAAACCATTTTCTTGATATTAATGAATATGATGACATTATGGATGAGAAACCAACGCCAAATGAAGAAAATGTAGACGAAGACCATGATGGTCTAGAAGATTTAGAGGAAACTGCAGAATCTGTAAGCATTACCGAATGTGATGAAGAAATGCCATCAAAGAAGCGAAAACTTAATTAATTGATGAAAAATTGGCCATTAAAATTATAATAATTACTTTCTTTTGTATTAAATAAACTTTTTCGTTAAAAAAGTTGTTGCGACTTTTAATTTGTTTCATGAGAAAAAAGTTTAAAAAAAAACGTAGTTTATAGGTAAGTAGGCCGACTTAAAAAAAAATATAGTTTAAAAAAAATAACAAACACGCTTTTAAAGCACTAAAAATTTAAAAATAACTTTTAAAATTAAAGCTAGTAATATTTCATTTTTAAATTTTTAGTGCTTTAAAAGCGTGTTTTTTATTTTTTTTAACTATATAATTTATTCACAAAATTAAAAATCACAGACAACGGCATTAGTTTAGTAAATTTTTAACAGAGGTTCGTTGGTTCCTGCTCGCTATGCAACTTATATTACGTCTGAGAATCTGAAAATGGTGAGAGGTTGAAAATAAATTTCCGATTTTTGCCTTTTGTGACAAAATTTTCCACAGTAATGTATATATTTTTTTACACCATCAGAAAATAGAGGTTTCAGTAAACAAAAAAAATGCCAACTTCTTTAAAAAAGCTAAAAAAATTTCGGGAGATTTTTCAATTGAAAAAATGCTTACATTTTCCCTTAAACATAAAAAACAAGAGTTTTAAAAAATATTTTTATGCAGAAAAATTACAGCGTATTTGGGACAGAAAGAGGTAAGTTTCCACCATATTTGGTAAAAAAAACTTTTTTTTTCAGTGAGAAAAAAATAAAATCAAAAACATCGAATTTTCTGATTTTCTCGGATATTTTGAGGTTATGTGAAAAATGTTTATTTACAAAAGTTGTAGATCTTTTTATTTCCTACAACTTTTCAATTTAACTTTTTTCGATAGGATGTGCCGTTTTGCCGCAAATCGTAATTAACCGTTTTCACCCCTAAAAGCGCTCCCCCAACCCATGTTCCCCTCATCCAGATTTGGTGAAAAATGTTCCACATGTTATCTAATATGTGTACTTTCATTTGGAATTAGTCTCATCCTGCTTTAAGCAGGATTATTAATTATTAATTAATAATTATTAATTAATTAATAATTATTAATTATTTAATTATTAATTATTAATTTTTTATTTTTTTGGTCCATTTTAGAGCTATCTGCACTGGTCTATTTGTTACAAATTTATATTTTCTATATGATTTTTGTTAATTTTATAGTTTATTTTATTATTTTTAACAGAGTGTGGAAAGAAGTTCAATAAGGAAACAATAGCACTTACTTGGGGTGGAAATGATGTTAAGGATTTTGAGTATCCGTGGGTTATAGCTTTGTATAAGAATGAAGGTGGACGATACCGGAATGTATGTGGGGGTACCTTAATCAGCCGAAGAGTTGTTATAACTGGTAAGTATAACATTAATCAGTCATTTAATCAATTAATTGAGTCGAATACAGATATCATATTTGCTTGTTCTTTTTATTCTGCTTAATATTCTGTCAAGTTTAGACCTTGGGTAGTATGTAGTATAAATCTAAATCTGGTTAATAGTATATTGGTAGCCAATAAACTATTCAGTAGAGTGAAGAAGTAGGAGAGAATGGTATATTGCAAATTTCAGAAAAACCATGGACTAAGACATAAAACATCCACCTAACTATTCATCTATTCATCTATTAATCCACTCCGGAACTCCAATATTGTCATTTGTCGCATTCAGGAGACGAAAAAGTGACGGAGCGGTTCCGCAACTGTTGGAAACACTCAACGAAAAAGGTACGTAATAATAATAAAAATGTTAATTCAGACAACAAATCGTTGATTGGGAAGAATAGTATGATATTTCAAAAACATTAAGTTTACAGAAAAGACAATTAAAGATTGAAATGGGTTACGAGATCGGATTACTTAAGCAATACAATATTAAATATCCTTTTCATTAGAATAATTAAAACTTACAGTATTAACTGACAATATGGGTTTTACATCCAATCCATATACCACCCCCAACTCATATTTTTCATCCCCATTTTGAGTTATAATACTTTCTTTATAAAAGTTTTGTTCTATTTCGCAATTATAAGGTTATTAGGGACAATAAAACGGAACAGTTTTAATGTTTTATTAGAATTTAAACAACAATGAATGAAAAAAATCGCAGTTATAGTACAATACAAATATAAAAAACAAAAAAATTGGGCTCCCATTAAAAAAAAATTAAAGTTTCTACAAGTTAGCGTAAAAATCCCTATAGTATTGTGGCATAACTGCTACATTTTTTTCTTTTCAAAAAGAGAGAGCAGGCCAGCTTTCTTTTTTCACTTATTTCCACTTTCTTCTTGTAAGTTTGTTTTAGAGTAACGTAACGTGCTGATGGAAGTCATCGTTTGCTTTTAAGAACGTTTATGGTTTTAAATTCCTGTTCTTTTTACGACATTTTATATTGCAGGTGACTAGGATTTTCTTTGGTAACTTTTAAAACGCATATTGCTGAGAGAGGGACTGACCCACCTTCTTCCGTCTTAAAATAATCCTTCATGCCCATATCACTTGATAGTTGTTTTAGATCAAAAAAATTCTCATGACCCATTTCATGTACGTTGAATGGATTTCCATTCTTCTTTGCTTGTCTAACCAATGTTACATATTGATCTGGTACGTAAACGTTCTATAACACTATAATATGTTCTATAAATTGAACGTTCTATGAATAACAGAATGAACGTGGTCTCCCTCGTTCTGATTATGACCACTAATTAAAAATTTATGGGTGATGGACCTAATATTTTCCAGAATAGAAACTGCATGGATGTATAAAGCAAATACGAAGCGCTTCTTATTTTGTCCGAAACAGTTGTCAGTATAAAATACAACATCTACCATTTCAGTATTTTTGGCGTTCACAGAATGCAAATAGTTCCAAACGCACGAACCTACTTCATTTGCACCTCTGTGAGCAAGACCTTCGTACCACATAAAACTCATTGCTTCCGTACTTTTAAGCTCGTACAATGTTAAATTATACACACTTAGTTTTGATACATAATAAAAAGAAGACCAGTCCCCTTGTGGACATGGCAATTCTGCCTACATATCATAAACAGCGTCAATTTTATCCGGAGAATTTTTATCCATGTCCTTCTCTTTTCTTGCCAGTTCTTTGTCTTCAATATGGTTATTGTACTGTTCCTGAAGTTCTTGTTTTTCTACCTCGGAGGGGTTAGTAAAACCCTGGCAAAAATCGCACTTATCTTTTTTTTGAAATAAAAAAAGATAAATTAAACTCTCCTTTGAATATATTGGAGTACATCAAGTAGTTTACGATAGGTTTCCCGAGTTCTTTACAACGCTGCTCATAATCTCTGTGCAGGTCGGCAATAGTTTCTCCTCCTTCAATGTATTCTTTCTTTGATTGAGATCGGCAGTAGTGGCTCTCCATTCGAGGAATAGATCGAATACGACTACGCACTTCTTCTTTCAACTCCTCTGGAACACTGCTATGTTTTTCATGTCTACCTCGATTATCTGCCTGTATTATTCCATTTACTTCATTATTTTGTTTGCGTAAAATGGTCTCAATTACTTGAGAGTTAATGCAAAGAGTTGCCATAAAGAAGGATTTACAAACACGAATTTTTTCTCCTGCGTATGTGAAAAAAATGCGTTATTAAGTGTCTTGTAAGAAAAAAATATTTTAAGGAATAGAATGATAAAACGAAATAATTTCTTGGATTTGAGTTAAATTATGTTGAAGACAATATTAACTAAAAATATCACGTTATACTTAGGGCAAAATTATATTCAAAACTATGTTAACTCAAAATAAAATAAAGATAAAATGCCCACAGGTGTACTTATTTTATTCAAGAGTATCATATTATTTGTAATCATCATACTGACCAAAATTATAATAAAAATAAATGCTTACCTGTTAAAGAAGAGTATGATATTTTGAAATATAATTCTCTTGCTCCGAAAATTTTCACTAATAAGATGCAAGCAGTGTTAATATTTTGACTTATAATAGTATTGATTAAATAAAAATGACTTAAGCTTAGTACGAACTGTAGACAACTGAGTTACCCGAGTCTTCTCCACACCGGTTGTGTGGAAGTGGGAGATGCCATAGTTGGTCACAGAGCTCTCTAGTGCTTGCCGTTTAAACTGCACTTACAATACTTTTCAGTAGTTCAGCGTCGGACGCTGAACAGTAAAGACGTGCCAGCGGAGCGCTGCAACAGCGAAGAGCAGCCGAACGAGGTGGGGGTAGCTTGACTGTGGACTTCTCAGTCCAGTTGCGGATGTAAGAGCAACACCAGTTGAGCGATACTCACTCTCCGAGGCGAGAAGCAGAGGCAAAGGCCGATTGACTGGATGCGGTGAAACTTAGGGAATTTGATTTTATTGGATTCTCTGAGACGCCCTAGCTAGACAACGGTTAGCGGAAAAAGCAAGACGGGCTCTACTTGAGCCCGTCACGGGATTTCTACTGTGCCTCCGTAAGGGTATCGACACTGCAAGGTGTAGTTCTTTGGAAACTACATCGGGCAGCCCCGGCCCCTAGGTCAGTAGAACGAGAACAGCAAGAGGATCCCGTACTCAGTTCTGTCTGAGTACGTGAACAACCGCGCCTTTGTGCAGGGAGCCAACCCTGAAGCCGACGTGGTGTCGGACCAGTCGGCAGACAAAAAGGCTTCATCAAAATTAGATAAATCCGTCCCCAAACCCCAGATGAATCGAGCTAGATCTCGATCACCCCCCCGTTCCATGGCGCCTACCCCGCCAACTTATGAGGACACACGTAAAGTGGGTTCAAACGTGTTTCAGAGATTAGGTTCGGAAGAAAATGATGGATACTCGTCCGTGGACGAGAACGCAAAAACCGATGGTTTTAAACTCCCCAAGAGCGAGATAAAGAAGGAAAAGTCAAAAATAAAGAAAGAGGAGAAAAAGAAAGAGAGCGACAAGAAAGAAAAGAAAAGCTCGGAAGTAGAGGCCATGGAGGAAGAAGTTCCCGATGAGGCAGGCAGAGGTACGACCAAAAGAGCACGGACATCAAAATCCGAGAGCGAAGATGAACCGAGAGACAAAGTAGCAATCCTAGAAGAAATAATAGAAACGATGAGGGCCAGTTTTCAAAATGCCGAAGAACAAATGGCAAAGAAAGAAGAAGAAAACGAGCGACTAAGAGCTGAACTCCGGAAGATGACAAACCGATTGGACGACCTGTTGACAGAACAGAAAGAAACAAGAAAACTCATGGAACAGATGCAACAACAGCTACAGCAGATTAAACCGAAGCCACAGCCAGCCTCTGACGTGAAGAAGCCACAGCCAAGCCCTGAAGATAAAAAGCAGAAACCAACTGCTGAAGAGAGATTAAAAAATATCCGAAACGAAGCTAAACCAAAAAACAAAGAAGATTTCCCAGCGCTGAAATCACCGATTTCAAAGGAAGAGGCGACGGCATGGGAACTCCAAGCAGGCAACGCTATGAGGGCAAAGTCTCCCCAGATGCAAGACACCCCCAACCTGCCCCAAGGATCAGTTTCCCCAATCCATCCAGCTACGAGCGCAGGTGGCGACACGCCTGCCCCGAGACGTCCCAGTGTCTCAGAGTCAGAAAGTCGGATGGAAACAAACGAAGACGAAGACACCGCTGTGTTGACTGAACAACAGGTAACACATCACCGAAAACCGCCTGTAATAAAATTACAGAGCGTGAGCGAGACAGGGGCCATCCTCAGCATCGCCCAAAAGAAAAAAATAATCACGATAAACAAAATCTCCAGGAGCGGTAGGGAAACCCTCATTCAAGCAAAAAGCCCCGAAGATTACAGAAGCATGGTCAGGATAGTGGAAGACTATGCAAAAGCATACGACGCAAAAGAAAAAACCAAAAGGCTACAATGGATAGCCTTCCCGTTAGACGAGGATAGAAAACCCAGAGTGGTTTTAAGAGGGTTACCAACGAACACCACAGAAGAGACAATAAAAGACGAAATGGCAGCACAATATAACATTGTCTGCCATTCGGCGAAAAACATGTCCACCAGAGCCGGTCCCAAGAGACAGCTTCCGATGTTCGTCCTGACTCTGGACCACGAAGACGTTGAGGGTGCAAAGCGGATAACCAACCTGTGCCATATGAAGGTCGTGGTAGAGGACCTACGAAAGGCAAACGGACCAACGCAGTGCTTTAACTGCCAGGGCTTTCATCACGCCCAAAACGCTTGCCACAAAGACCCAAAGTGTGTTAAGTGCGGTGAAGACCACCAAACAAAAGAGTGCAAACGTGTCAGAGATGTCAAAGCAACTTGCGCAAACTGCAAAGGCAGCCATCCAGCCAGCTACAGAGGATGCCCTAGGTGCCCAATATGGGGAAGACCACCGCCAAGGAGGCCACAACACCAACAAGCACAACAACAAAGACGACCACAAGCAGCCGGGGTTTCCTACGCCCAGGCCACACAAAACGCGCAAAACACCACAGCGATCCCAGACGAAGACTACATAGTCAGAATAGTGACTAGGGTAGTCAGAGAGGTGATATTGGGCACCAGGGAGGCACAGAAGTAATGGTGACAGAAAGGGGATACTTGAGGATAGGTTCCTGGAATCCAGGCGGTATTTCAACCAACCAAAACATCCTAGATGAACTCGTCAATAGATACGAGATGGACATCGTAGCAATACAGGAAACCAAGCTCACTAACAACTTCAACCTAAAGTTTCCTGGGTACGATGTTTACAGGAACGACCACACAAGAAGATCAGGAGGAACGGCCATACTAGTCAAGAAGGGAATTAAACACACAAGATTCACGACTCCACCACTAGTAAACATGGAGGCAACAACGGTAGAAGTGAAAATGAGGTACGGCGCAGTCAGAATAACATCAGCCTACGTAAGACCGCAAGACCCATTAATGGACGAAGATCTAGAGGCGTTCCTAAACATCCCAGAACCATCAATAATAATAGGAGACCTTAATGCAAGATCCCCCAACTGGAATGATAGAGCTACGAACCGAAACGGAAGATTATTAAACAGTTACATAGAAAACAACGAAGATACAGTGGCAATGGGCCCAGAAGATCCAACACACTTCCCAGGAAATGGACTTCCCACCCACATAGACATCGTTGTTGCTAAAAACCTAGGACTCCAAACAGAATTAATCACACTAAATGAAGGAACCACAGATCACAACCCCATTCTACTAGAAATAGGAACATGGGAAGAAACAAACAAACCGAAGAGAACTAAAAAGAAAATAAAGTGGACAAATTACAAAAGACTAGTTAGTGAAAGAATAAATATAGTACCAATTCTAACTGACCCAGAACAAATAGAAGAAAAAGTCCTAGAATTAGAAAACACCATACAAGAAGCAATTAGAAACAGCACAACGGAAGAAGAAGTCGAGATCCACACGGGAAGGTTCAAAGACATAACACAAGAAATAAAAGATCTTATAAGGGAAAAGAACAGAACGAAGCAAATAGCCAGAAGAACGAGAAACAGAGTAGACAAAACCTGGGCAAATACACTAAATAGAGAGGTGAAGACGGCTCTTCGACTACACCGCAGCAAAAAATGGGAAAACTACGTACAAGAGATGGAAGAAACAGACTCAAACATGAAAAACGTCTGGAAGCTTCAGAAAATGCTAAAAAGCGATAGAAAACCCATCCCCCCATTACACGGAGTAAACGGCATAGTATACTCCATAGAAGAAAAAGCTGAGGCGATGAGGTCCACACTCGAAAGTGAATGCAGGCTAAACTTCCATGTAGACGAAGACGATGACTTCTTGGAAGAAGTAGAAGAGCAAGAAGAGGTACCAGAGGATCCGGAAGACATTATTCCCCCAACATCACCGGAAGAAATTAACGAACATATAAGAAACAGTTCTCCGAGAAAAGCGCCTGGTCTAGACCAAATATCAAATAGAGCTCTGAAATACCTTCCCAGAAAAGCTATAGTGTATTTTACGAACATAGTGAACGCTATACTCAGATATAAAAGATTCCCAAACAGATGGAAAGAGGCCCATGTCATCATGATCCCAAAACCTGGCAAAAACCACACGTTCCCGCAGAACTACAGGCCAATCAGCTTACTCCCAGCTATCAGCAAGATAGTGGAAAGAATCATCCTCAGCAGACTGCAAGCGGAAACAAATAGATTAGAGATAATCCCTGAAGCTCAATTTGGATTCAGAGCAGAGCACTCCAGTGAGCTACAAGTACTCAGACTAACTGAGTACATAGCAGCTGGTTTCAATGATAAGCAGTACACTGGAGCGGCATTCCTGGACGTAAGCAAAGCTTTCGACAGAGTATGGCATAAGGGGCTCATTTATAAAATGCGAGGATATGGGTACAGCGGGGCGATGACGAGACTGATCTCTTCGTACTTGGGCGACCGGAGTTTCAGGATTCGGATAGGACAAGTCCTGTCCGAGCTCGGGAGCCCGGAAGCTGGAGTGCCACAGGGAGCGGTCCTGTCACCTCTGCTGTACACAATATACACCGCTGACGTACCTAGAACACCAGGGACCCTAATGAGCCTCTACGCCGATGATACAGCGATAGCGGCCAAACACAGAAATGTAGACATAGCAGTGACCAACCTGCAAACAGCGTTAGAAGACATCGAGGAATGGAGTATAAAATGGAAGATAGCCATAAACTCAGAAAAGACGCAAGCGGTACTATACAAGAAGGGAAGACAACAGCCAGAAGAACAGCTGACAGTGCAGAACACCCCCATCGAGTGGAAAAATGAAGCTAAATACCTAGGTGTCATCATGGACAAAGGATTAACCTTCCAAAAACATGTAGAAGCCACAGTCCAGAAGGCCAACATAGCGAGAGCAACATTAAGAGGACTCACAGGAAGAAAAAGTAAACTAAGACTAAAAACAAGGTTAAGATTAATAAACAGCATAATATTACCGGTATTAACATACGCATCTCTCGCATGGGGACAAGTATGTAACACCCACAAAAAGAAGATACAAGCGGTCCATAACAGCAGCTTAAGAGAAGCAGCCAGAGTCCCAAGATACGTAGCAGAAAGATTCCTGTTCAGAGAACTTCAACAGGTGAGAGTCACCGAAATGATGACAGACAAGGCAAGGGTCAAATTCGCGGAACTGGAGCACCACCCAAGTCACATACTGCGAGAGATGCTAGGGTACGATGCGTTCCACCGATGGAAACACAAACGTCCCAAACAGCAAATATTGTGAAATGGGAAAAATAGTGAAAACAGTGAACCGTTCGTAGCTCGAAAACAACAAGTGCCGAAGATAACGTAACACACGTAGGTTCAATACCACGATCACCTCAAGGTAAGACAGTAATAGAAAATTACAGAAGGGCGTAAGCCCCCAAAAAAATATATAAAATACAAAAAAGGCGTAAGCCCCCAAAAAAAAATAAAAAACCAAAAAACACTCAAAAAAAAAAACTCGAGCAACAAGTCATTGGACAGAGCTCAATGGGGCTCGGTACAATGACTTGGGGCCCAAGCAAGCAATTTTAGTTTCCGCGGATAAGTAAGTAAGAAGATAAAGGCATAGAGCGCTTCACGCTGGCCTAGTTTTTTGCATTCGATTAGGGTACCACATGGAATCTTATTACCCAGGATTCCATTGTGAAGAGCACTTGGCTACGATAGTTGTGCCCCCATCGCGCATCAGCGTGCTATGGGGGGGAAAGGGATGGCCTGGGGCATTGGAGCGAGGTGGGGTGATCCCTGTTCATACTCGGGTCAAAACACCTCGCTCCAATGAATTGTTACACCCGAATGTACTTTTTCGATAGGGTGGACACATCCCACAGGTCGGGTTGAATCAAATTGCTTGCTTGCAATACTTTTCTCTATAATAGATCCATTCATTCTAAGTAGTTTGTTGATATAAACTAAAAATGTACCATTTTTGACTTATCATACTATTCTTCCCAATCAACGAAATGCAATACTTAAAATTTGTCCAATTCTTGGTTTTATAACAACAAAGCGATGTTCATCAATTCATTATTTTCGTTAGTTAATCCAATATTTTACGTTTATTGAAATTATGTATACCATATCACTTTATTGATATTACGAACACTATTCATTGAAACAACAACGTCGATAATTGACCGACGAAGACTATTCGTTGTGCCAATAACAGTGTTATTTCTCCTAACGTATACTGCTTCATGCATCCAATAAATTTCGTTTATTTCTAAAATTATTTCCGTTTATTCTCACAATTAATTCCGTTCATTCCCACAATAAATACGGTTATTCTTACAAGCAATTATATTCATTCCTACAATCAGTTTCGTTCATTCCTACTATGAACGTATTTTATATTAATTACTGAATGCATTAGCTCAATATATGATATTAATTGATTAATAATAATTTTGAAAATCCCCTTTTTTGTCTTAAACCTAATGGACTTTACACTGTGTGATTTCTTATATGATTTCACTTATACAGTGCGCTGGAATAAGTGTTAACCCCCCCTATTTACTTATTTATTTTTAGCACATAAGCAAAACGCTCGGACAGGTCTATTTTTAAAATAATCAAAATATATTATAATATCAATGTTTCGAACTTTACGCGATCCCTCTTCAGGTGACAGGGACAACTTTAATTTTTTTAAATGGGGACGTACATTATGCGGCAGCTCATTTAAAAGCGTTTGAAATAGTGATTACAAAAATGTATAACACTTTAATCCTTTTTGAGAGCGCAGGTGCAAAATTTCGATTGAATTCTTTTTAAACGCATTCATTTTTTTTGGAATCCTGAGAAAACTGAGAAAAAAAAAGTATTTTTGAAAACTTTAAACGCAGAATAAAAGACAACATTATTACCGAGGGCTGAAAGTCCCTTAGAATAAACGAAAAGTTTTTTTTGAATGGTATATTTGAAATCAAAAATCATACTATATTTGCGTTTTTCGTCCCTGTGACTTATTAAAATAATCATTATAGAAGTTCTCAGGGACTTCAGCCCTCGATAATACTGTAATATTTTATTCTGCGTTTAAATTTTTCAAAAATACTAATTCGTTTTCTCATGATTCGAAAAAAAATGAATACGATAATAGACACACGAAAACTTCCTTCCAGTACGGACTACACTTGGAAACGAAATGAAATTATTCGGCACTTCGGTAGAGGTAACAGCATTGTTTAACAAATAATTTTTTTAAACAATGGTAACACAGAGAAGCTCGGGGTATCACGATAAGGAAAAGACGTTACATTTCAAATGGTCAAGCAAAACATTTATTGTTTCAACAACTGCGTTTATTGTGATCATGAACGCATTGATTGTGGTCATTAAACGCAGTAGTAGATTGATTAATGCATTCGTTGTCACAACAATCAGTTTACATCTATGGAATAATCAAATATTACTCTATATTAACAACATTTTTGTACATTGTTTTAATGAAATCTGTACGTTGTCACGATAAACCAAGGTAATTGTTTATCACCTACGAAATCAAGAAAGTGTTTTGCTGCCAGAATTACATATCATTATTTATTAAATATATGAAACTAACTTATTGGCTGAATAAATTGAGTGTTATTGATTAATGTACTCTAGTTATTTTCACAATTATTATTCAATCATTGTGACAATAACCAAATACGTTCACCAATGTCTACAAGTTCGTTGAAACAAAAAATTAAATTGTTGTTACAACGAAATATTATTCAATAATCACTGTTAATCAATATTACGAACTAAATTTTTTTGAGTGAATCTCACTCCCGGAGATTTCGGAGCAAGGATGTTCACCCTTCTTCGGCCTAGCCCCTTCTTCCGGCGATCTTGCCCTGTATTATGAGGTGTAGAAAGTTACACCTCTCTGGGTATCTCATTACATCGCCGAAATATTGTAACTTTCGAATTTTTATTGTTTTTGTTATTTATGTGCTCGTATCCATTCAATGTAAGACTGTTTCATTTCTTATTCGATGAACACAACTGATCCGTAATATCCGTCGATAGATCCACATCTCAAGGCCTCCAATTTGTCAATAGACTTGTTGAAAGATGGCGTCTAGTACTAATTATCAATTGAAAAATATCGCAGATGGTAAACAATCCATGGTCTTTGACCAGGATTATGAAGTAAAAAACAATTTATTGTGCAGAGGCAAGCATATAACCTTACATTAACAGAAAGTGATACGCTGTCACGAATTTAGGGAGCAGAGCGTTCACAAGACGAAACACAACTGTTACCGCTCCATCGGGAACTGCTCCCTCGCTTTTTCGTCTCCTGAATGCGAACATTTTTTCTTTTTGGATAATATTCATTACCGACACAATTGAACTTTTAGATATATTCAAATAATAATATTAAATTAATTTTTTTATAAAGGTAAAGTTTTCAATCCTAATAGCAACATTAATAATATTGAAAAATATTAAAAACATTATTAAAAGATTTTTAAATTGAAAACTTATTGGTCCATTTCCCTGGTGACACCTCCAATGCTTCTAAAATTTGCAAGCCAAATGGATGCTGCAGTAAAGACAAAAGGAAGGAATTCTAAACGTTGCAATTCACAATCCCCGTCTGCAGCTTGGTAAAGTTCCAACGGAAAATGAACCTAGTTACTCTAAAGGAGTAATACTAATATAAAATAAAAATGTGTACCATTTTTATTCAGTTTCAAAGCGAAGGCAAAACAATCTTAGTTTTCACTTAGAATAGGAAGCGGAGTCCAGCATTCTGAATCGACCATTTTCGACTGTTATTGGAGTCATCATCGGAGAGGCCTAGGCCTGCTGTAGACAGGTACTGCTAGGGAAATGGATCAATAAGTTTTCAATGTAAAAATCTTTTAGTAATGTTTTTAATATTTTTCAGTATTATTAATGTTGCTATGAGGATTGAAAACTTTACCTTTCAATTGCCAGATGACGCTAGTCACCTAATCCATTCACGTCAGTTGAAATGTGGGGATAAGCTTTCAGGGTTGGTCACTACGAGTAGAGAGCAGCAGGCCTAGGTCTTTCCGATGATGATTCCAATAAGTGTCGAAAATCGTCGATTCAGAGTGCTGGACTGCGCTTCCTATTCTAAGTGAAAACTAAGATTGTTTTGCCTTCGCTTTGAAACTGAATAAAAATGGTATACATTTTTATTTTATAGTAGTATTACTCCTTTAGAGTAACTAGGTCCATTTTCCGTTGGAACTTTACCAAGCTGCAGACGGGGATTGTGAATTGCAACGTTTAGAATTCCTTCCTTTTGTCTTTACTGCAGCATCCATTTGGCTTGCAAATTTTAAAATCCTTGAAGGTGTCACCAGAGAAATGGACCAATAAGTTTTCAATTTAAAAATCTTTTAGTAAAGTTTTTAATATTTTTCAATATTATTAATGTTGCTATTAGGATTGAAAACTTTACCTTTCAATTGCCAGATGACGCTAGTCACCTAATCCATACACGTCAGTTGCAATGTGGGGATAACCTTTCATGGTTGGTCACTTCGAGTAGAGAACAGCAGGTATAGGACTCTCCGATGATGACTCCAATAAGAGTCGAAAATCGTCGATTCAGTGTGCTGGACTGCGCTCCCTATTCTAAGTGAAAAATAAGATTGTTTTGCCTTCGCATTGCAACTGAATAAAAATGGTATACATTTTTATTTTAATTTTTTTTATATTTATAGCTGCTCATTGTGTTACTGACGATTATGGCAATGCTCTTGGCAGAGAGAACTTTCAGGTTGCTGCTGGTAAATATTACAATGCTTTTGGAGATCAAAGAGATACGAAAGCGCAATACAGAAAGGTACTGATTCAAAGTTTAGGGCTCAAATAATTATTTTATTGTTACTGTTATATTAGATTCTATCTTTATAATTTACAAAGGCCTTATTTTAATTAGCCATAAATACTTTTCTTCTAAAGTCAGTTTGTATAGTCAGGAGTAACGGAGTCACAAAACTACAGTGTGGAGACCACAAGCACACAGAAGAACCAGAGGTAGACTACCTATACGAACAACGTCAAAACAATCGCTAAGAAATGGAAGCTCAAACAGGAAGCTCAAGATCTACAGAATTGGAAGAAATTAGAGGAGGCCTGTACGGCCTCAACTTTGGATGCAAAAGGCTGGATGATGGTGATGAAATCTTTCTTTTACCAAATAAAGTAGGTACTGAGGATAGGAGTGAAGAGACCCTAAATGAAGGCCATCGAATATAAGTTTCGAATATGATATTTTTTATACTGTATATTCTTATTTATTTTAATTTTTAGACGCTCTTTTAAACGCTTTTCTTTGGTTCAATAGTTTGCGTCAAATCTTTAGACGTTAATTTGACTGCCTTTTCTCCAATGCAAATGAATGAAAATTTGCAGACATATGCATTCGCGAGAACAATACAGGAATAGTCAATAAATTTTTTTTTATGATTATTAATTGTTTAAATAAAAAAACGATTTTAATGGAAAATGCTTAAATTCTCTTGTTTTTTACAATGTAGAAACTTGAAACTTTTACGGATTGTAGCTAATGATATGAACTATACATAATTTCACTTTTTGCGTTAATTGTTTACGTTATGCTTCATAAATAAACAATAAAGTTTCAAATTTTGAACGCTCATATATTTGTTTATAAAAAAATCAGCGCTTATTCGTGTCAAATTTTAATAAGATAAGAAACAAAACTTCAACCAAAACTCGAATTGAAGAAATTCGTGTTTTTATCGTAGTCTTAGAAAACCCACCGGTAGAGATGTTTTGTGCTACAATTAACATTAGAATTCGTTTTGGCGTATTCTTTTCGCTTTTCTTTTGCTCAATCGTTTGGGTCAAATCTTTAGACGTTAATTTGACTGCCTTTTCTTCAATGCAAATGACTGAAAATTTGCAGACATATGCATTCGCGAGAACCATACACGAATAGTCAATAAATTTTTTTTATGTTTATTAATAATTGTTTAAATAAAAAAACGTTTTTAACGGAAAATGCTTAAATTCTCTTGTTTTTTACAATGAAGAAATTTGAAACTATTATAGATTGTAGCTAATTATATAAACTATACATAATTTCACTTCTTACGTTAATTGTATACTTTATGCTTCATAAATAAAAAATAAAGTTTCAAATTTTTGGCCGATTTCGACTACTTTTCATATTAGTTCATCATAGGTTTAGAAATATTTTAATAATCATTACGATATTTTAATGTTTGAAAAGTGTAAGACTAAAAAGTAAAAAATAAAAAAATATATGAAAATTTTTTTTAATAAACGCTTTTCTTTAGTTATGAGTGACTAAAATTAAAAATATTATAAAAAAGTCAACTAAAAAGCAAAAAATAAAAAAAATTGGAGAAATCTAACACATTCGTTAAAAAAAAGCGTGGGGCGAAAATCATTTATTTGATGAAGACCCTTTTCTTTGACGAATGTGTTAGATTTTTTCAATTTTTTTTATTACTATTTTATTCATTTCAGATATCACAGGTTATTGTTCACAAAGGATACAGAGGAGTCAGTCAAAGATATATTGCTGACTTAGCCTTACTCATTACTCAAGAACTGTTCCAACTAGACCCAGTGGTTCAGCCAGTGTGTACGGATAATGTCAATAATATGTTCCTAACAAACTACCAAATGGGAGAAGTATGTACTATATAATCTTAGATAAGTAGATACATTACATATATCTACTTGTAAAAATCATTTATCATTTTATAAGTAGTTGTTCTACAAATTTGCCTTTAACTTAACACTTCATCCAACTTTCAGGTCGCTGGTTGGGGTCTTACAGAAAACGACAAACCCTCCGATCGTCTTAGAGTTATTCGAATACCATACAAAGAAGGTGGCACATGTGCTAGAGAGCTGCCAGCTAGCTGGGAACAACAGTATAATTTCTTAGACAAAATTTGTGCTGGTCGTCAGAATGAAAGTATTGCAGTCTGTCAGGGAGATAGTGGGAGTGGTCTTGTATTTCAAAACCGAGAAGACAATAGGTACAGTATAGTATTTTTACTGCAAAAGCAAGATTACGTAGGTCAAAATTTCTGACGTAAAAGCACTGTCAAAACATTAGAATGTGACTTTTCATCATGACCACGTTAATGTCATTACTTGTCAGATATTTTTCTTTGTTTTTCTTTACTATAAAAATAATATCTGTAATTCTTTATTCTAATTAACGATGTCAATCGGATTTCATCAATTGCCGAAATATATTAATCATATGCCAAAATATTTGTTAATGTTAACGAAAATAATGATATTCCATAACATCAACTCTAGAATTGATATTTGTGTAGCACAGCTAAAATACGACACCAACACGGAACTGTCCGATCTTGTATAAGCGTTCACTACGACCCTATTTTCGGCACTACCCCAATTATCGGCAGTAATTCTTCATAATCGAAAAAAATAAGAATTCTTGCTCGTGATTGTTGAACGAAAGTATTTCACTAATTTATAAGAACCTTTATCCACGCGTACGAAAAATATGTCAATTGTCAGACGAAAACTGTAATTACATTTAAAAATATATTGGCCTGTTGGCGCCAAGCTCTCATGGGAAGTGTTTCTTATTGTATGTGTTAAGAAACAGGTAAGCTATAGAATGCTATAATTTCTGATTAAAATTTCGAATAACCGTTTTATTAAGTTTTATGTGTTGAGAAATAGTTGATTTTGATTATTTGTTGGATAAAAACTGTTTTTCTACAGCTTTTTGCAGTATTTTGAGGGTGCCGATAATAGGTACGTAAATATTAACAGATGATCCAATCATCGGATGGAGTGCCGATAATTGGTTATATGCATTATACTCTATATATGTTGATTTTAGCGTCATCTTTTAACTTACTATGACAAATGTTTGGTCATTACATGCAATAAAAAACGATGATTCTCTGTACCAATTTTCGGCATCCCATATCTATACTAGAAATAGCCATAATTTGACCAAGTATAACACTGCGGATAATACATGACTATACGTGCCGATAATTGGAAATTCTTTGTTTTAGACTAAAATTAAGAAATTAACAATGTAAAAGAAAAATAGAATTCAATATTCTTCAGAAGATATAAACAAAACTGTTGTAACTGTTTAGTCAGGAATGCCATTTAAAACAGCTGGCAAATTGTATAAGGTACCTAGATCGACTCTACAGGATAAAGTAAACGGTAGAACTTCTTTAGAGAAGAAATCTGGACCAGGGATCACACTAACAGAAGAAGAAGAAAACCTACTGATAGCATGACTATTTCGGATTGCAGCCTGTGGATTTCCTGCAACAAAAACGCAGTTGCTGGATAGGCAGTTTCAATGATTTATTGAAATAATAACTTTTTTTAGAACATACAAACAATCTCAGTGGCGACAATATTACAAGAAAATAGAAGAAAAGGAAAACAAGAACAGCTAAAAATGTAACGGAAAGAAAAGAGCAACCAAAAAAAATTGGAAAACGAAAAGAAAAAAAAGTTGCACAAATAATAGAATCTCTAATCGCAAGACAAAGAATAAATTGAATAATGTCACGAAGGCCCGTTTTCCACACCAGAAGAGGAAAATGAAAAGGAAATGCTTGTGTCAATGACTACTAAAATAAAGTGTGTTTAACCCGCGAGTAGTCGCGCCGTTAGATAGAATCTCACATTTTATCCTTTTTCGCGAAAACTTGATAAAAAATTTTGAAATTTTGAAAAAATTTCGTAAGTGCCTCAAGGAAGGGTGTAGTAATGCGTAGGAATTCTTTTTCTTCTTTTTGTGGAATTTATGGCTTTGGGAAGAGCCAATTAGCTTTAATAATTGTTAAAAATAATATGTATTTACATACAATAAATTATTTACTTCAATAGTATCCAAGTAAATATTTAGGTAAGTAGGTATCTTATACAATAATTATTCAAATTTTGGGTATCTAGTTCATGCCGAAAAAAGGATCCTTGATATGCCGAAAATTAGAGCATGAATTTAATTTAGAATGCCGATAATGGGGACTTACGACACTTTTTATTTTATTAATTTATTAAATATTATGAGTTTGTTTAAGACAAAGTAAATATTCTGTGTGTAATTGTGATATATTTTATTAACCAAAACAATAATCTGAATACACTTTATTCAGCTAATTTGGTTACTAACCTAATTAAAATGAAGCTCCATTGTGCTTAACGTGCTAAAGGTGCCGATAATAGGTACGTTTACTATTTTAATAAAAAAAAAACGTAATCGCGATTACATTGAGAATTTTAGAATTATATTAATTAAATAACCAAAAACATTTATTATTATCAATAATATAAATTTTCTAAAACAATTATTTAAGTTCAATATTCCAAAAAGTAATAATTTCAGTTAAATATTTTAGATATTCGTACACTACTCATACATTCAAACGCAAATAACAGTTCAGTGTTGCTGGTTGCGATCAATTATGCTATGAGCTGTAAAATAATCTATTTTAATGGTTATACCTACAATAGGATAATATTGTTGCTAATTAATATATTTCGGCAAGTAATGAAAACCAATTGACATCATTAATATATATAAGTAGATATAAGTAGATATATAAGTAGATATTATTTTTATAGTAAACAAAAAACAAAGAAAAGTATCTCTGACAAGTAATGACATAAACGTGGCCATGATGAAAAGTCACATTCTAATGTTTTGACAGTGCTCATACGTCAAAAATTTTGACATACGTAATCTTGTAGCTTTTGTCAAAGAATACATATCTACCACAAGAACCGACACGAACGGCAATTCTTTTGTTATTAGCATGTACTTAATTTTAGTATCGAGTTGGCAAGAGGACACACGAGTACACTGAGAAAAGTCTCACACATTTCTGGCGTTTATCAATAAAATTTTAGTTGCACTGAGAAAAAGGTTGCATGCAGGGCCGGCTTTTGTTGACATTCTTAATATGGTGGAATTATTTTTGATTTACAAAAGGTTGCAAATACAACAGAAAGTAATGGTGAGAATTATATTGATTAAAACCATGGATAAAATACCTTTTTAATCCTGATTTTAGCATTGAAAGACCAATAATAAAATATATTATAGTGGCGTGACATTCACTAATTATTCTTTTTTGGCTTATAATGATACAACGATACAAAATATAATTTGTTATTTTCACCAATTTTGAAAAAATGTGAACAAGTTGGTGAAAATTTGAACGACTTGGTGTGACTTAATAGGCTGTCTGTCCGTCCGACCGCGAATATAACTCCTTCCGTCACTAGAAACGTAGATAACGTCCTTCCGTCACTTTTAAAGTCACCGAAATAGCACAAGTGATATATTATTCGACGCGAATACAACTCCTCAGTTACTAATACAAATAGAATGACAAATGAGGTGTCGAATGAAAGCTTATAAATGTTCGTCATCAACAACAAGAAACTGTAGGTATGTTAAAATCGAATGTTAATATTTTTAATTTTTATTTTCTTGGAAACCAGCCAAAAGTAGGTACATCTTTAAAGTCGAATAACGGGGTAAATAAATAAAAAACCAATAAGTATTGTACTATTTTATTTCTATAAATAATATAAAGATGTAATAACTTAAAATATATATATATATATATATATATATATATATATATATATATATATATATATATATATATATATATATATAGTACACAATATACTCACTCTCTTGTGATAATAATGATAACTTTCTTGCGTAATAGTTTTGATGCAAGGTACGGTGAATTTAAAGCGGAATTAGAAAAAAAAAATATTCTGTGTGTGTCTTTGTACTCACTCTCATGATTCCAACAAAACTCGTGTCGCTATACTGCAGTATTATTACCATTATGTATACATAAAAAACTTCTCTATCGATAAAGAATAAGGTATAACAAAATTACTATACACCTTTCCTGATTTTTTGGGATTGAAAATAGGCTTATACCATCCCCTGTTCTTGTCTGGCAGCCACGAAATATACATGAAAACCCTCGTCGTTTCGCAGCCCTTCCAACAGTAAATAAACCACTTAACTATGTACACACGAATAAATACTACACTAATAAACTAATACACTATACACAAATAAAATAAAAACTAAACTTAAAACCTAGAAAGTAAGTCTATACAAAATATTACGAACTACAAACTGATACAAAAACAAAATACTAACGCCAAGCCAAGCCAAACAAATATCAAACGCTGATCCTGTACAATACAAAAGTCACCAAAATTATTTGCTATGGAGGCAAATTGAGAAATGGCCGATCTCGCACATGCGCATAAAAATTTAGTTCATAGATAATCCGTCCGTGTCGGTTCTTGTGGTAGATATGTATTATTTGCTTTTGTAGTAAAAATACTATAGGTGTAAACGTTACAGTAAAAAAAAGGGCAAATAATTTTTACGTAATTATTCGCAATTATAACTTTAAAATAGGGTTAATAAAATTTTTTGTATTTTGCTCACTATTGATTCGTGTTCGGTATATTATTGTAAAAATTATGCCTACACCCTTAGCCATGGAATAACTAACCACACAGAAGCGAATCTGACTGTCGTTTCCATTGATTTTG
Organism: Diabrotica virgifera virgifera; assembly: GCF_917563875.1. Lineage (NCBI taxonomy): Eukaryota > Metazoa > Arthropoda > Insecta > Coleoptera > Chrysomelidae > Diabrotica > Diabrotica virgifera. The sequence goes on from NC_065446.1 coordinate 101,356,978, forward strand.
TTGGTACCGAAATATTTGACCTTGTGCACCACTTATAGAATAGAACTTGATGTTCTAAATTCTAAGGAACAGACCATTCCAAATGATGTAATATTTTTGATAAGTAGTTATTAATTAAATATGAAATATAAAATTTAACTATAAAATATAAATAAAATATAAAATAAAACATATATAAATATAAAATTTAACTATAAACAACTGTCACTGTCAGTCGAAAAAGTGAGGTTGCACCACTTACGTGACGCATGAGCATGAAAATGATGTTGCCGTTTTCGGCCTGAGCTTCGCTTCTGTGTCGTTAGTTATTCTGTGCCTTAGCTACAAATTGTTCCCAAACATTAATATTTCGTGTGTAAATTTTAACCAACATAGATGCTTGGTTTTTAAAATACAATTATTTGAAACAATTGGTTTTTTTTCGTCAACACAAATGTATTACTTGCTTGAGAAATCAGACATCTCCATGCCTGTCGGTCAGTAGCTAGTCTCTCTGCCTCTTTCCACCCAATATTTCTTTTTGTGCAAGCCTTTCCAATATCTACGTTCCATTTTCTTGCTGGCCTGCCGCTTTGTCGGTTTTTGTCGGATGCAGCTTTTCATATCCTCTTTACAGTTCTACCTTCACTCATTCTCGCCATATGTCCGAACCACGATAACTGTTTCGTTTCAAGTCTGTCTAAGGTGATTCCGATACCGCACCTTTCACGTATTTCTTCGTTTATTTTCCGATCACGTCTGGTCACCCCGATTACCGCTCGTAAATCGTCAACATATATTTATGTAACTCCTTAAATCGACACAATACTATCAAGAAGATATGTATATTCTTTGTTTCTTTAAAGGTACTACATCCACGGAATAGTAAGCATAGCTCCAAATCTATATACTGCCAGCTGCAACAACCGAACAAATGCTCTATACACTAGCGTGATATTCTATTACGCTTTTATAAAAAGAGAAATGAACAAAAACCATATGGAGGACTGAAAACTTCCAGAATATCCGAAAAATGGTAAATGGTATCTCGAAAGTGATGCACAGAAAAAGCCAGGTGATATAGTAACGTCTAATGCTATTTTACAGTTTTCATGTAATAGAAAATATATATTGTCTACTGTATCGCCATATCATGACTGTGAAAGTTCTTATAATCCGCCTGTTTGTCTTTGTAAGTATAATATTTCTAATATTTTTAAACTTATTTATAAGGTCCTTAATAAAAGGCAAATGTATATTTTAGTATAGATTGTTGCATAATAAAATGATTCTCTCTAATTAAATAAAATCTGCAATCTAAGCCTATGATATAAGGCTTATGGATATGAAATATGAATATTTGAGATTAAACATATTGCCATGCGAAAAAGTATGGCTCCGGCTCGAAGGACCATGAATAGAATCAGCAATCTAAGCTTCGTCGAATTGTAGGGCTGTTGAATGTAGTATGAATTCCAGAAACCACTGTTTTACACCGTTTAATAAAACCCCCAGCTACCTGGGAAATAAAATACAATAGTCATGGTAATTCTAACAAAGTTTGAATGATACTTGCCCTATAATGAAACTACATCTTGTCCCAAGGAACGGATTCGAATGAATGGTAAAAATGTATGCTTTTCTTAGTGGCAATATGTTTCTGAGTCAGGCCCCACACGCGTCATGTTATTACAGATATAAAAGAACAAAGGATGTTTTAAAATTATGATCAGCATTTATGTGCAATACCCGAAATATTGTTTACGATGTGTTATTACCAAATAAATTAGCAGGTCGCACATGCAGAATACAATAACAAAACTGAGTTAATATGATATACAGGGTGATAAAAATATTGTTTAATCTTAATGAATATTTGAGATTAAACACTAATATTCTTTATAAATTTGGAAAACTGTGTCCTATATTATGCTCCTCAACTTGCCAAAAAAACAGCAGTTACAAAAGATTTCGGTCAAGAGACGTCATTAGGATTCCCAAAAAGCACTGATTGCGATCAGATAATAGTCTGGTGAAAGAGATTGCTCCGTAGAACTCTGTAGAACCGGCCTGAACTCGATTTCTTTCTATTACGTAAAATTTTTGTTGTTCATTTTCCTTTCTTCAATTTCCTTGTTTCTTCTCGCTTCCATATAAAACTTGCAATAAAACGCTTAAATTTTATTTTTATTTTTTGTAGTTGATTTCAACATTCTTCGTCATACCAAGTTTTTGTCTTATTTTCTTACTTTTTGCCAATATTATATTTAAGTTAGTTAAGTATTATATTTACATGGCATTATGTCACAATTAATGGTGTAATTAAAATTGCATTTTTAAAATAACTAATGTTTGACATTTCAATTTCTACTCTGGAAATCGTTCTCAAAAAATATTATTTTAAGAAATTCTGAGAAGATGTAGAACCAAATTTTGTTGGGTTACGTCTTTTTAAAATTGACATACTTGGCCTCGATCTTATAGGCCACAGCATGTGAAAGGTTTAAAAATCTAAGTTTGGTGTTTTTACCTTAGAGATATCAAATTCTAACTGTTTAATCTGTACCTTGTTGTGATTCTGTAAAGTAAGTTTTGTAACATTCTTTTCCTTAAAGTGCCCTACCTTCAATGGAGGTAGGCTACTAATTGCAAACTCTTGCCTGTCTTCAGCTGTTCGTTAGTTGTTTAGCCCCGTCCATTGTCCGAGGTTTCTTATCCACGATACGGGTTTACCCGTACATTTTGGTGGCTTAAATCATGTAAACCTGTGATAACACTGATGATGGAATATTGATTCCGAAAACGTTTTGTGATACAGCCCCTTTTAGGGATTTCAAATACATATACCTTTTACAAAATAAGGTTCTTAACTTTTTAAATACTTTCATCCCAAGTAAAACTTGTTATGTGTGAATCAATGAAACATTATTAATTGAAATGGATTTCAGTGCTATGTCCTAAGGTGTCGTTACCAAGTGGGACAGAGATAGTCTGTAGAAACTTCAACGATCAACCCATACAATGTGCAGATGTTGCTGATGGTGGGAGTATTACATTCACGTGTCCAAGTGCCTTTGTAACAGACCGAGGAACAGCATCTAGTACAAGGTAAACTTGACCAACATTTATTTTTTAGCATTTGATATAATATTACATCACATTTTATATGTAACCTGATGGAAATCAAAATAGATGGACAAGTTACAGAATCTATAGACATAGGCAACGGAATAAGACATTGAGTCCTATGTTCTTCAATTTAACCATGGATGAAATCATCAAAAGTGTCAATAAAGAAAGATGACGCAGAGGACGCAATATTGCTGGCCAAATATGAAGATATGTAGTCTGCAAAGATTAGTTCACAGATTTAATATAAAAGCAAAAGAATCCATCCGCCCATTCGTCTAGGAAAAAATTACAACGATATTTATTTCCGTGTGCTCACAATATGAGCAAAGTGAGAAAATGAAAGACAACTTATCTTTCCGTTAGACTCAGAGATTATCAGAGACTTCAGTCTCCTCAAACCTCATCAGAGCGGCTATACCAGCTTGAGAGGCTATGTAGTCAGCTTTGATCAGAGCTTATTATATAGCCCCTCTGATAAGGTCTGGAGAGACCGAAATATACGTAAGGGGATGATTGATCATCTCTGAGCTGAAACGGAACATTAGCTGTCTCTTATTTTCATTAATTCTATCTTCTTTGAGAAATCTTATAAATAAACAAATTTTCAGATACTGTCGAAATGGAGTATTTAGCAGTTCCCCACCTTCGTGTATCCTTAAGACATTATTTAAACCAAAAGTAAGAGTACCAGTTACACCTACACCCCCTACACCAGAGCCTCCAAATACTGTAGCAATTGGTAGCGACGGAATTAAAGTAGTGTGCATTTACGCCAGTTGGAGAGCCTATAGTGGAGCAACTCCGGACACTTTTGAACCTTCATTGTGCACTCATTTAATCTACCAATTTGTTGGTCTCCATGGAAATGGAGAGATACGAATAGATGAATCGTTGGACATTAAATATAAAGGGATGGGTAAGTATTATTCATTATCATCACGTAGCGCTACAACCATGGGTGGGTCCTGGCTGACTGTACAACTTTCTTCCAATTTGTTCGGTCTTCCATCAACCTAGGGTCAAATGGAATGTTCATTTTCCGGAGATCTGCTTGGATGTTATCTTTCCATTGCATTTTGGGACGTCCGAGTGGTCGTTTGCCTGTAGGAATCTCCTACCACACCAGTCTTGCAAGTCTCTCATGAAGTCTGTGCACGTGGCATGCCCATGCCCATCTTAGTCGCTGTGAATAAATGTCTTGGTCAATATCGGTGTCATTGTAGAGTGCGTTTAATTCGATATTGGTTCTTATCCTATACTGGTTTGTGTTAATGTCGTGGTGAGGTCCGAAAATTTTTCTAAATATTTTTCGTTCAAAACGTCTGAGCTTTTCTTCGTTTGCTTTGGTTATGGTGGTTATTAGTGATTAACAACGTTTGGTTATTAGTGACTATAATAATGCTTTAAAATTCTGTATGGAGCTGTGGTTGGAATAGCGGCATTTCAGATCGACAGATCTGAAAGGGGTGTTTTCAACATCTCTGCATGCAGTTTAAAATATTTGCGTTAAATATTGATTATTTCTTCTTCTTCTTTTGGAGCCTATTCGTTTCAAATATTGGCGATCATTCTGGCTATAATTATTTTATTAACTGATGCTTTAAATAGAATAGTTGTTGTTGTGGAGAACCATTTCCTTGGGTTCTTTAACCAGGATATTCTTCTTCTCCCAATTTCCCGCTTTCCGAATACTTTACCTTGAAGTATTACCTACAGTAATCTTTATTTAGTACCGTTTATTATTATGTGTCAAAGATATTCTAACTTTCTCCTTTTAATGGTACACATCACCTCTCTTTCCTTCCCCCTTCTTCGTAAAACGGTCTCGTTGGTTATCTTGTCCTTCATGAAATACTTAGGATTCGCCTGTATAGCCACATATCAACGGCTTTGAGTTTTTTCTCCATCGCTTCAGTGAGTGTTCAGGATTCAACTCCATAGTACAATATTGAGAAGAAATAACATCGTAGGTGCCTTACTTTAATCTCCAAATTAAGGTTGTTGCTTTTAAAGAGTTTGGCCATATTATTGAATGCACTCCTAGCCTTCTCTATTCTACATTTTACTTCTTCTGTTAATTTTAAAATCTGTATAAATGAGGTTTTTCACAGAACCAATCAACATAGACAGTGGAGTCAGACAGGGGTGTATTCTATCTCCAACCATATTTTTGATCTTAATTGACTGGGTCATGAAGAAAGCAACGAAAAATAAAACAGGAATTAGATGGAATGCTTTCGGTCAGCTTGAAGATCTAGACTTTGCAGATGATATATGTCTGGTGTCCGATAAAAGACAACATATGCAGAAAAAAACAGAAAAGGTGACAAAAGAAGCAAGAAAAATAGGACTAGAGATTAACACAAGGAAAACCAAACTTATGAAGATAAATACGGAAAGAGAAATGGGTATATTCATTGAAGGAGAAGTAGTAGAAAATGTACAGAAGTTTTGCTATCTGGGAAGCATAATTGACGCTAGCGGTGGAATAGAAGAGGAAATTATTGGAAGGATAACTAAAGCCCAAAATGCGTTCTATACACTGAAGAAAACATGGGAGTCCAATAAATTAACAACCAAAATCAAAATCAGGATATTTAATACAAATGTAAAGAGCATTTTGCTATATGCAGCAGAAACTTGGAAAATAGAGAAAAAGATTATACAAAAGGTTCAAAAATTTGTAAATATATGCCTTAGACGAATATTGCAAATATATTGGCCAAATCGGATAAGTAACAAGGAACTTTGGAGAAAAACTAATCAAGAGCCGATAGCCAAAACGATAAACAGACGCAAATGGAAGTTTATTGGACACACATTAAGGAAAAATGAAGATGATATAACCAAACAAGCCCTGGATTACCAACCAACTGGAAAAAGAAAACAAGGCAGACCAATGACATCCTGAAAAAGAAATATTACCAGAGAGCTAGAAGACAATGGGTTAACATGAAAAGAAGTGAAAGCCCTGGCCAGAAACAGAGATGAATGGAGGGGGACTGTAGAGGCCCCATTGTTCCAAATGGAATCAAGAGGAGTAAAGCAAGCATAAATGAGGTCTTGAATAAGTGGCGGAAATCATGTTCTGGAATGGGGATACAATTAAACGACGACTCAACACTATGCACACTGCATTTTGCTGACGATCAGGTGGTGATTGTCCAGGATAAAGATGATCTAATATTTATGACAAACAGGCTATTTCGAGAATACAAAAAATGGGGCCTATACGTTAATATAGATAAAGCCAAATATATGTGTATAGGAGGACAGAAAAATGAGTTACAACTAGAGAACGAGAATCCAACAAAGTGGAAGGACATAATTCGAAATAGAGGAAAGAATTATGAAAGGAAATAAGGTAATAGGAGCTATGAACCCACTACTTTGGTCAAAAACCATATCAAAAGAAAAGAAAACACAGCTAATAAGAAAACACAGAAACCTGGCAACTAAATAAGCAAACAAAACATAAGTTGCTCGCACTAGAAATGAACTTCTGGCGAAGATCGGCCTGCATCTCCAGAGTATCACATATCACGAATGAACGGGTACCAGATATTATGAATAGAAAAACAAACATAGTAGAAGAAGTCCAACAAAAACAACTTTATTGGTATGGTCATGTACAAAGAATGGAGGAACATCGACTCCCAAAGCTAATAACGGAATGACAACCCCCGGAAAGAAGGAAAAGGGGCAGAACGAAAACAACCTGGATAAGTGGAATCCAGAAAGCAATGTTTGAGAGAAATTTACGACCAGGAGATTGGACAGATCGACGCGGCTGGAAAATAGGAGCGGAAGGCGCAGGACGCTATAAACCGGTGTTATATATGTGACAGTTCAAGTTGATTATCCAGTTGGCGTTGACTCCAACTAGTTGGAGTCAACTCTAACGGCTGGTTTCAGTAAAAGTTGATTATAAATATAAAATGAAGATTTATATTCAACATTTACTAGTAAAAGTAGACTCCAACTAGGAAAAGTATACTCTTCCCAATGCCATTTAGTAAAAGTTGATTCTGATTCACACAAACAGCCGATTCTAGAAATTAAATGTTACTGAATATGTTCAAATTAGTCTAGGCTGTATCGTCGCCCCCGTTAGGTAAATTATTCCAGTTCGATTTTTTTGCACAAACTTACTCAAAAAGAGGTCCTTATAACGACTCCACATGGTGTCAGATGGTACTGTGGTCGAGAAATTGTTTAAACCATTTTTTTAAACAAACTCACAAAAAAAATTCATTTAGGACAATTTTATTTACATGATTTGGGTCATTCGGAGCAAAAGAGGTCTTTTGTGATTTTTCTGTAAAATTTATTGTTCTCGAGTTATACGCGATTTAAAATTTGCAAAATACGAAAATGGCCATTTTCAAGGCTTAATAACTCAGTTAAAAATTATTATTATGAAAGTCCGAAAGTCTGGCAAATCTGTCTCTGTCCAATGCGGCTCTAAACAAAGATGTTGAATCAAGGCCGGTCCAGTCTCTGATATTTCTAAGCCATGAAATCTGGCGCCTACCGGGACCCGTTTTCCTTCAATCTGACCCTGGATGATCAGGTATTTTCAAGTCTCTTCTATAAAGCCAGCGTTCAAAGGCGTCCAACTTGTTCATCAGTGTTGTGTTGTGTTCAGGCCTCCGTTCCATACAAAAGTATTGACCACACATAGCAATGCAGAAAACGACATCTAAGGCTGATATTAATGCTACTGTTACAAAATAAGCTTCTTATTTTGATAAACCTCTGTCGGGATACCTCTATTCTCGCTCTTGACTTCTTGTTTATAATCAAGTTGATTGTTGAACGAACAACCAAGATATTTGTACTGACTTACGTATTCAAGCTGTTGGTGTTTCACATATTTATTGGAAGAGGTAAATGTTTGTTCCTTGATATTCTTATAACTTTGGTTTTCGCAGTATTGATCTTCATCCCCATTTTTTCACAACTCTCAGCAACCCTATCCAACAGTATCTGCAGACTATGGTCCGAATCAGTCAATAATACTGTGTCATCTGCATAGCGGATGTTATTTACTCTCTGACCGTTTATCCTCATTCCTTCTGAAGGGTGCGATAAAGAGTTCGCAAATATTACCACAGAGTAGACGTAAAAAGTATGGGTAATAGCACACAACCATGTCTAACACCTCGTTGTATTTCAATTGGCCTTGACGTATTACCATTGGTCTTTATGATTGCTGTCTGATTCCAATAAATAGTCTCTATAATTTTAGAATCTCTTTTGTCGACTCCGATGTCGTTCAATCTTTCTATCAAGGTCTTGTGCTTCACCCTATCGAACGCTTTCTCAAAATCTATGAAACAGATAAAAAGGTCTGCTTGCTGATCTTTTTATCTTTGTGCCAGAGTTTGAAGACAGAATATTGCTTCTCGTGTCCCCATACCTTTCCTGAAGCAAAATTGTTCTTGACCGGTGACCTCATCACATTTTTTATAATATATCCTGTTCTGTATGATACGCAAGAAAAGCTTCAAAATGTTATTTAATAGACTTATAAGGCGGAAGTCCTGGCATAATTTGGCGTTCTTCTTTTTGGGCAGTGGTATGAAGACTGATTCAAGCCATATTTTAGGGATAGTCCCTGTATTGTAAACATTATTAAATAGTCCAAGAAGAAGGTCTAAGTTTTCCTCGTTGATTAGCTTCAATAGCTCAGCTGGTATTTCATCTTTTCCTACAGATTTGTTGTTTTTTAGTTGAAGTAGAGCATATTCCAGTTCGGACTTCAGTATTGGAAGACCTTCGTCGTTTTCGGTATTTAATGTAGGAGGTTCTCTGATGTCATAGAAGAGTTTCTTTATATAGTCTTCCCACATGTTTATTTGTTCTTCAGGACTTGAAATCAGTTTGTCTTCTGCGTTGATTAGATTATTTGGTTCTTGTGAGTATGTCGTGCCCGTGAATTCCTTGAGTTTCTTATACAGATGGAAGTCATCATGTTTTTTAATAAAGTTTTCGATTTCTTCACATTGTTCTGTTATCCATTTTTCTTTTGCAATTTTTATTTTTTGTTTAATGGTTCTATTTAATGCCTTGTACATTGCGCTGTTTGCATTTTCTTCTTTCATCGATAAAATCTAATATTTCCTCTGTCATCCATCTTTGCTTCCGTGGTCGCTGTTTTGTGAGCATTTCAGTTGCCGTTGCAAGGGCGTGTCTGATTTCCTCCCGAAGGCGAAAGTTAAGGATGTTTAATTAGATGAAAGTGTGCTAAAAAACAGTGCGAAAAAGTAAAACCCATTTAAAATACATTGTTACTTCAGACACACTTTAAACTCTTCATGTACTGCTATCTATATTTACAATTTTCACACAATAAAACCTTTACAACTTTACATAATATGAGATAGAGTAGATAAAAATTATTTTTGTGAATTTGGTTAACGAAAATTGGTTAACCAATTTTTCGACCGCGGACCGCGTGACACCCTGTGTATTTGTTATAAGGATTGTTATACGAATGTATTTCTTTGAGTAAGTTTGTGCAAAAAATCGAATCAGAATAATTTACCTAACGGGGGCGACGTTACAGACTATATTAATAAGCAGTTGAAACGGTCAAAACAAAGAAACGCACACTCATCAAAAATGCACTTGAGATTCTCGTATAATCAACATTTACTGAATCGATCCAGGAAGAGTCAACTCCAACTAGTAAAAGTTGATTTAAATTTTTAAAATCAACTTTTACTGCTCGTTTCAGTTGGAGTTGACTCCAACTAGTTGGAGTCAACTCTAACTGAGAATCAACTTGAACTGTAACATATATAATATATATGTTACAGTTCAAGTTGAATATCCAGTTGGAGTTGACTCCAACTAGTTGGAGTCAACTCTAACGGCTGGTTTCAGTAAAAGTTGATTACAAATATAAAATGAAGATTTATATTCAACATTTACTAGTAAAAGTAGACTCCAACTAGGAAAAGTATACTCTTCCCAATGCCATTTAGTAAAAGTTGATTCTGATTCACATAAACAGCCGATTCTAGAAATTAAATGTTACTGAATATGTTCAAATTAGTCTAGGCTGTATCGTCGCCCCCGTTAGGTAAATTACTCCGATTCGAATTTTTTGCACAAACTTACTAAAAAAGAGGTCCTTATTACAAATCTACTGGGTGCCAGGCAGTACCTTTATCGATAAATTGTTTAAATAATTTTTTTTAGACAAATTCTCAAAAATAATTTTTTCACTTCGAGTAATTTTTTTTAGATCATTTGGTTTATTCTGAGCAAAAAAAGGTATTTTGTGATTTTTCTCTAAAATTGACTGTTGTCGAGTTATACGCGATTTAAAATTTGAAAAATGCGAAAATAGCCGTTTTCAAGGTTTAATAACTCGGTTAAAATCCATTATTATGAAAGTCAGAAAGTGACCAAATCAAAGTTTATAGCCCCCTCTACAAGATCCAGCAGACATTTTTTGTCACTATTTTATTACTAAGCTTTATCTATAATTATTAACAATGAGCGCTAAGTGCGTATTAGGCGGCCGTCAATGGTGAGTGCTAAAGAGATGCACCATTCCGGCCGTCCAATGGTGAATCTCACTCGCACTCACATTGACGGCCGCCTCAATACACGCTTAGCGCTCATTGTTGATAATTAAAAATAATATCTTATTAATGAAATAATGACAAAAATTTCTTCAGGATCTTATAGAGGTAGCTTTAATCTTTGATTTTTTTTAGTTTCTGACTTCACTAAAATCATTCATTATTGTACTCATTTGCCCTCATTTTCGGCAGAAGTAACACTTTGTTGTATTGAAAGAAGAATGTTACTTTACCTGCCGCGATTATTAATCAGATTAACCGAGATTGAATGTAAGTGGTCAATGGCAGCAATTGATTATTTATTTGAATGAAATTAAAATTTATTTACTTTAATTATTAAAAATATTGAACAAAATTTATCTTATTATTAATAAAATTTATGTCAAAAAGTAAAATTCTGTAGTGTTTCGCAATTATATTCATACAAAATAGATTGTTACTTCAGACACAGTCTAAACCCTTCATGTACTTCTATCTATATTTACAATTTTCACACAATAAAACCTTTACATTATATGAGATAGAGTAGATAAAAATTATTTTTGTGAATTTGGTTAACAAAAATTGGTTAAATAATTTTTCGACCGCGGTACCGCGTGACACCTTGTGTATTTGTTATAAGGATTGTTATACGGATGTATTTCTTTGAGTAAGTTTGTGCAAAAAATCGAATCAGAATAATTTACCTAACGGGGGCGACGTTACAGACTATACTAATAAGTAAAGACTGGATTATATGCAAAATGCATATGCATATATATGCTGCATATTTCTCATGTTTTTCATAAATGCATATGCCTTGCATATTTGGAGATTTAAGAGCATATAAATGCATATTTTGATGGGAATTTACTCTACCCCATTTAAAAATAAGGTATATATTAGTAACATCAACATCCATTAAAATAAAATGTGAAAGTAAATATTTTGCTGTTAAGCTCCTTTGTTGTTGTACCCATAAACATAATGGGCGTTATTTATAGCTGCAGGTATCATTATCCGGATATTTAAGATTTATAGACTTCTCAGAATTTACAAATTACCTAAGTAAATACCGATTATATTTTGAATAACATTACAAATATTACCTGTACTTCCTGCTGGTGTCGGCCAACTATGAATTATTCTGGGAAAACCAACCAAAACGAAATTTTAAGCATTTTAAGGGTAGGATAGATTATTTTATTTTATGAATGGTTAGTCTTAAATCAATCGCCGATTATTCAACTTTTGTGATTGCAAGTTATTGACTATACTGTGTAAAAAAATCATTTTATTATTATTGTGAAAATGCCTAAAGTAGCAAGGGAAAAATCAAGTCTTCTCAGAAGTTGGATTGGAAGTAACAATCATCTAAAAGTTATCGACAGTGAAAGTATGTTTTGCACCATTTGTGATAAAAAGGTAAGTTCTCCACTTCAATAGATTTTTAAACTTATCAAACTTCTTTGCACATCTATGTGTCTGTCTATTCTAAAATGACAAACCGTCCCATTTCTTCAAAAACTGTTTTTTAAAGTTCGCAACGGTTTGGCTTATACAGAGCGAGGTGTTGAGAGTGGCCCACCCTGTATACTACGGTACACTGACTGTACTTTATTGTTTGACGATTTCAATTTCACTTTGAGAAATAAAAAAAAATTGGGGGAGGTTTAAAAAGTTTGATCATTTTAATGTAGGTATCTATTTACGAAAACATCTAAAACATCATTATCATTATATTCCAGATTCCATGTCAAAAGAAATTCCAAGTAGTTCAACACATAAAAACTTCACTTCACCAAACTAAGCTATCAAAAAATGATAATAAACCTCGCCAGCAGATTCTACAGAACAGTTTGCAGATTCAGAATACGTCAGTTGGGCAAGAAACCTTTGCAAAGGATTTATGCCATTTTTTTTTGAACTGCAATATCCCTCTGCACAAGTTAGAACATAAATCGTGTCAAAACTTTTTAAAAACTTATTGCAAGATTAAAGATAAACCAGCTCAAATACCAAGTTCTTCAACTCTTCGGAAAAAATATGTCAGTGCATGTTACAAAGATGTGATGACGAGTATTAAAAATCAGTTAAAAGCCGAATATCTTTGGATTTCCGTCGACGAAACAACGGATACAAAGGGTCGACAAATTGCGAATCTAATTGTTGGAGTTCTTAACGACTCTGGCGATTTTAAAAACTCATACTTAATTAGTGTAAAATGTTTGGAAAAAACAAACTATGCTACAATAGCTAGATTTGTTAACGAATCCCTAACAAATTTTTTTTTACCTGATCAAGTACCATTTGAAAAAATATTATTAATGCTTAGTGATGCCGCCTCATATATGATGAAAGCTGCATCCAATCTTAAAATCTTTTTCCCTAATTTAATTCACTGTACATGTTTGGCGCACGGCCTAAACAGAGTTGCAGAGAAAGTTAGAATTGAATTTCCCAATGTAAACACCTTAATAAATAATGTAAAAAAAGTATTTCTGAAAGCACCACTACGTGTACAGGTATATAGGGAGATGCTTCCCGATATTCCTTTACCACCAGAACCAGTATTAACCAGATGGGGAACTTGGCTTAAAAGTGCTATATTTTTATCTGAACACTACGACGACATCAAAAGCGTTATTTCAAGTTTTGATCCGACTTGTACCGCTATTGATAACTGTCAAAATATTTTTAAAGAAAAGTCTATTAAAAATCAATTGTTGTATATAAAATCGAATTTCGATATCATTGAAAGTTCAATTACAAAATTAGAGGCTCAAAATTTATGTCTTCACAATAGTATGTCTATTGTTGATTCGGTTAAACAGAAAATAACAAATCTGAATGGGGAAATTGGAGTAAAAATTAAAGATAAACTTGATGACGTTTTAAACAAAAATGAGGGTTTCACTTTATTGCGTTCAATAAATAATATAATCAATTTTGGAAACTTCGATGAAAATATTAATATGGATCCGTCTCTAATAGCAAAGTTTAAATATGCCCCAATTACATCTTGTGACGTTGAGAGATCTTTTTCTGCCTATAAACAAATATTAACAGATAGAAGACATAATATTAGTTTAGAAAATATGAATCAATATATGATTATTTATTGTAACAATAAAAATATGTAAATTTGTTTTATTGTACTCTTTTTATAATATTAGTTTAGAAAATATGAATCAATATTGTAACAATAAAAATATGTACATTTATTTTATTGTACTCTTATTTATCTTGTGGTCAAAATAAAATATTTTGCCGTTTTATTTGTCACAAAACCTGAAGTTAAAAAAATATATTAAGAAATAATAATACAATTTGGTTTAAATTCAAACCTATTTATTTATTTTTATTATTTTTTATTTATTTATGTATTTAACGTAAACCATAAAATTATTCATATAAAAATAAGTGCATATATAAATGCATATTTGCATGTTAATTGTGCATATTCAGCTTGTTTTAAAATGCATATTGCATGCATATTTTAGACATTTTTTAGTGCATATTTTCCAGTCTCTACTAATAAGTAGTTGAAACGGTCAAAACAAAGAAACGCACACTCATCAAAAATGCACTTGAGATTCTCGTATAATCAACATTTACTGAATCGATCCAGGAAGAGTCAACTCCAACTAGTAAAAGTTGATTTAAATTTTTAAAATCAACTTTTACTGCTCGTTTCAGTTGGAGTTGACTCCAACTAGTAACTGAGAATCAACCTGAACTGTAACATATCGCACACCTAGTTCAATTGTGCCACAACTGCAAAAAATTCGAATTTTGGGTTAAGGCTGTAAAATATTGCCTATATAATGGCCCATCTAATGCAATACAGCCTGAACTAAAATATTGTTTTGGATAAGTATAAAGTAAGTTACTTCGGTATTTCACTGTAGGGTTTTTGGAGGTTTTGAAAATGCAATACGGCCATAACTGGGAGATGTGGCGATAATATACACTGCCACAATACAACCGGTATAATTCAATACGGCCACAACTGCAAAAATCAATTGATTTTTTCATTATATTGCCGCCGTATCTCCTAAGTATTGTTTTATAAATGACTTTCTTCACAATGCAATATCGCCATAACTATCAAAACAATAATAACGTTTTATTTTTAATAAATTGTAATAAGATCCAGCCAATAAGTGTATAATTTACTACCTAAATTGTAATTTTGAAGCCAGTCACTCTCAAAATAAATTATTTACAGGCCATAACGCATTTACTACAGAACGTTTTGCTCATTTCTCGAGAATATTGTGTTTTGCACTTGTGGCACTATTGAACTAGGTGTGCGATATATACTTCTTGTGAACGATCCCATTGTTCGTTTACTATTGTTCCAAGATAGGTACTGGTGTATTCTTGAAAAGTTGGGCATCTCTAATTTTATTTTTGCTGATGACCATAAATTTAGTTTTTGATATCGCACGTTAATTCCAATACTGTCACTAAACAAAATTTTCGAAGTTTAGATTTTACCGCTATTTATTAGCAGATTTCGAGCACTACAACCTAGTAAAATTCGGTAAAGTAATTTACTAACGTGACTCGAGAAAAGGCATCAATGTCACTTTGAACTTTAGAGCAAGTTGCCAAAGGCGTCAGTACTAAACTGTCATTAAAACGATAAGTACGCTTTAGTTGTGGATAATAGTTCGAACGTTAAGTGCAACAACATCACCATTTGTTTAAGTGCACTTTTCCGGTTAAAATGTAAATAAGTTAGTGGTGATTAATTGAATACAATAACGACCCTTTAGTTTTAATGTCAGTTTTCCATACACTTTTTTGTTTAAGGTCATTATAGCCTACAAAAGTTACATACAAATGTTTAATAACTAATCGGATACAGACCGATCTTTTTCATTTAATGTCACTTTTCCGTTGTTACTATAATGAAAATTAATAAAAATCTTAGTAAGACAAGGTATTTTCGGTATAAAATCGTTGTAGATACTAATAATTTTTCCAACTAAAGTTTTTGAATTAAAAAATACGGTGCTACTATAGTTTGCGGTCTACCGTCGCGTTTCTACTATAGCTTGCGGTCTACCGAGAGATGCTATGCATAAGCTGTAATATTATATAACAATGCCGACAAAAGAGTCTTTACAAAGTGAAAAATACGTAAACTACAAGAATTATTATTTTAATTTTACAAATTAATAGGTACTTTTTATTTATTTAAATTAATGTGTCTCGGCTACAATGACCATTGCCACAAACAATATTGGATATACAATAATTAATTAAAAGGATGACTTATAACTAATTATTATTACAGTTAATTACTAATCCTTAAATACTAGAATAAAATTGTGACAAAAATCTTCGATCCTACAATCATTATTATAGAGACTAGCTAATTATTACAATATTAATCACTGAGTTCTAAATAACAGAGACAGATTAAAAAGACAAAAGATCATATTCTTTTAAATAATTTAATGACATTCAAGGAACTAATAGTTACTTAATAATAATAATTTAATTTTTCAAATGAATTTCCTATTTTAAGTTTAGAAAAAGCCAATTTTGTTTATTATTCACAACTAAAATACTAAATTATTATTATGACAAGGTATTAACTTGTAAAATTCTTCTTACTTGTGGGTTTAATTCTCTTTGTAAAGATTTTTTTTTTTCGATGTATACGTGTTATATCAGCATGTCGGTTTATTACCATAATCTTTTCTCAGAAGCGTTTGAACACAATGATAAAGGCACTTTTGTAGGAGAAATAATGTTTATTGCTAAATACCAATAAATATTACAATAAACAGTAAATTTTATGCAAATTTAATTTCTTTACTAATATTCAAATAACACCGTAATCCTCTCCCAGGGTATGCGAAACCTTTCAGGTAATCACACCCTTGAGGTAGACCGCATACTATAGTAGCACCAACAATACATTGATGACTTAACTATTATACAATTAATCGAATGTGGTTTCTGTTATATCGAATATGTCGAGAAGCCGTAAAATACTAGGATTTCTACTGTAATTTTACTTTTAATTACTTTTAATTTTTAGTTTAGAAGTAGATTTTTTGTTTCTGTTACCAGACAATACAGGTTTTGTTTATAATTTAATAACAATTTACATCTACATTTTATTTTTGAGAGTTTATGTGAAGAATTTAGCTGTATTTACTACAAAAGTTTGCTACTCATTTTTTAACAAATAACGAGTTAAACAAAAGTCCCTATAATATTAATAGGAAAAACGACACTATAGTACTAAAACCAAAAATTACATAATAATGAAATCACCTTCATGATTTTTGTCTACAGCATAAAATCATAATTTCTTATAATAATTAATATCTGTTAAAGCAACAAGAAGTTATTTCTATAACAACTTAAATCTAATTTTGCTTCTCCTGTAAAATACACGTTTTTGTTTAATGACAGTATAGAAATTAGCGTGCGATATGTTTAGTTGTAGTCCAAATCTTTCACTTACTTCATTTACTTTGTTTATTAGTTGCTGTAAACTGGTTAAAGCGGATGTTATTTAGGCGTTTTTAATTTAGGAGTATTCCATGTTCGCAATTTTCCAAGGCTTCACTAAATATTTTCTCTGAATATAGGTTAAATAATATCAGTGAAAGTATACATCCTTGTCTAACGCCTCGTAGAATCTGTAATTAACTATTTTTAATGGGAAATAAGCCACAATTTTACTAAAAAATTATTTTATTAACGTTTTGACGTCCAAATCGGGTGCCTTTGTCATAATACAAAAAATATTAATTAATTACACAAAAATGTTGTTGCTTAGTAAAAAATTCTTCCAATAATTTATTTAATCGGACTCATTTATATCGGCAATTTAGACATTATATTATACATTTTAAAGTAGAAGACTTTAAAATGATATTGCCAATATTTATGAGTTGCGTTCCTGGGAAGACTTTACTGAAAGATAGTTCATTCGATTACATGAAATGAACCCCAACTCAAGAATATCCGTCACAAAAAAATCATAGCATGTGATCGGTCTTTAAAAAGACAACCACATGCAACGGTGACAGCAAAATTCTCGTGTTAGAGATTCCATAGTATATCGCGAGGGAAAACCAGGAAAAATCTCGTGATACTATAGTTTACCCTCAAAAACTAATACCAAAATTCTAAGTTTAATATGTACATATGTTATTTTAAATTTTAAATAATATTAATAATAAATAGATATATAAAAATACTAAAATATAAAATATGTACTAACTCGATATGTTATTGACTTACTAACCGTGGTATTTTCTTTCTTTTGACTTCCTCTTTTAGTATGGGTAACCACATACTACTGCATTATATCGAGGAAATTGCGACACAATTGGTTGGAGCCTACTACTAATTGGTTGCGACACAATTGGTAGCATAATTGGAGCCGCTTCTTTAATTTTTTTCTTTTTACTATCTGTTTCTTTCAGGACTATACTTGAATCTCTCCACTGAACCCTATGTTCATTATTATTATTTGTTATATTATATAATAAGTGAACATCAGTCTTATCTTAAAAATAGAGAATTTGATTAAATCTCACATATGTCAACACGCATGGGATAATGGACGTAGAGTTCAGTGGAGAGATTCAAGTATAGTCCTGAAAGAAACAGATAGTAAAAAGAGAAAAATCAAAGAAGCGGTTCTAATTATGCTAAATCTAAATGAAACCAATTGTGTTGCAAATTCCTGGGTAGAATGCAGTAGAATGTGGTGACCCATACTAAAAGAGGAAGTCAATAGAAAGAAAATACCACGATTAGTAAGTCAATAACATATCGAGTTAGTACATATTTTATATTTTAGTATTTTTTATATATCTATGTATTATTAATATAATTTATAATTTAAAATAACATATGTACATATTAAGGTCAAAATTTGGTATTAGTTTTTGAGAGTAAACTAATGTAAGACCTAATACTTACGATGTCGGGATAGTATCACGAGGTTTTTTCCTGGTTTTCCCTCGTGATTTACTATGGAACACGAGAGTTTTACTGTCACCGTTGCATGTGGTTGTCTTTTTAAAGACAGATAACATGCTATGATTTTTTTGTGACGGATATTCCTGAGTTGGGGTTGATTTCATGCAATCGAATGAACTATCTTTCAGTAAAGTCGTCCCAGGAACTCATAAATATTGGCAATATTATTTTAAAGTCTTCTACTTTAAAATGTATAATATATGTCTGAATTGCCGATATAAATGAGTCAGATTAAATAAATTATTAGAAAATTTTTTACTAAGCAACAACATTTTTGTTTAATTTATTAATATTTTTTGTATTTTGACAACGGCATCGGATTTGGACGTCGAAACGTTACTAAAATCATTTTTTTTAGTAAAATTGTGGCTTATTTCCCATTAAAAATAGATAATTACAAAAATGCCACAAGAAAATAACTTCAGAACAACATCGTATAATCTGGATCGCTTCCGTTGGTTCATCTCCAAGATTTTGTATTATACGCCGGTCTTGATGATCCATTTGGGCTTTTGTTAAAACATGAATCATTGTTTGGTGTTGAACTATATCAAATGCTTTTTAGTAGTCCATTGATACTCCAGTTACTAAATTTTGTTTTATTAATTCTCAAACTATCTTTAACCACAATTTGTTTCAGGTTTGTTCAAAATGACAACTGATTTAAAAAAGAGGAATAAAAATTTAAAAGTACTACTCAGCGTTGGTGGTAGTGGAGGCACTAACGAGACACTTTTTAGAGAACTTGCTAACAATAATGATAAAATGAAGGCTTTCTTATCAAGTGCGGCAAAAATAATACAAACTTACCAGTTTGATGGATTGGACATATTTTGGTTCTTTCCAGAAAAGGATGATAAGGTATTTGTTTTTAATTATTATATTTGTATGATTTTCAAAACCTACCGTAAACTTATTTATCAATACATACATGAAAATCTTCTAAATTGACCCCATGGAATGTTTTATAAAACAATTATTATTTTTCTTGAAGTACCGTCTCCTATCGGAGGTTGGCTACCATCACAGCAATTTTAACTTTGTTGGCTGCACCTCTGAACAATTGTATTAAAAAAATATTAGTTTTGTGTGGTAAGTCTTGAACTAATAAACTGTCGGATTTCAGTACTAAGTTCAACCACGATTTGATCCTTTATGCTTTTTTGTTTACTGAAAAATCATATGAGATAAAAAAAATATTTAGAGTTGAACCTGGTTGCTTTTTCTAAAAATCGATTTTTTTTTATTTTCCGCAACTTATCCAAGGTGAAATTTTTCGTTTTCATGACTTGCCGTTAAGCCTTTTTTTTGCAGGTACCTTATCGTGAAAATTGGCAAGCTTTCAAATGTCATGAAGAAGAAAATTACGGATACTAAGCTTAACATGGTAAAAATCCAAAACGAGTTCTCAAGACCCTTCCATTGCAAAAACGAATTAAGACAGGGTGATGGACTATCATGTCTCTTATTTAACCTGGCATAAGAAAAAATAATTCGAGAGTCCCAGATTAATGCTAATGGTACTATCTTTAACAAAGCAGTACAAATTACTGCGTCGGATACGCAGATGACATAGACACCATAGGTAGGTCCACAGAATCTCTGACTGCACCTACACAGAGAATGAGACTAAAAATGTAAATGTTCAAAAGACCAAATAAATGTGTTGCACCAAGTCAAGCAACCCGACACCTATAAGGATAATAGGTGTCGACACCTTCATATACTTAAGCTCGCTGCTAACTAAAGATAACAATGTCAGTAAAGAAATTAAAAAAAGAAAAGTGCTCGCCAATAAGTGTTACTAGGGGTTAAGAAGACAGATGGCCTCAAAAATACATAGACAAATTAAATTGACTGTGTACAAAACACTAATAAGACTAGTGCTAACATATGGTTCAGAAACGGTCAATTACACATAATATATGGAGGCATAGAAGACCAAGGTGTGTAGCGCAGGCGTTACAACTTTGAGTTGTATAAAAGTTTTGGAGAACCTGGCGTTGTAAAATTAATTAAGCTAGCACGCCTTAGATGGATAGGTCAAGTAATCAGACGAGAGAAAGATGCCATAGTCAGAAAAGTTTTTGACCGAAGAGGCCGAAAGGAGGAAGCAAGAGGAAGGCCGAGACTTAGGTACCAAGACAACCTAAAAAATGATTTAAAATCTATTGGAGTTAGAGCATGGATAAGAGTTGCTAGAGACAGGGGCGAATGGAGGATTGTTCTGAAGACGACTTTGGCTTATAAAGAGCTGTAACGCCACTGATGATAATGATGATGACCTCTTAACATTACATATTTAGGTCATATGAACACCCTTAGGAAACCAACAGCGCTTATGCCAAAATTTTTTAAATTAGTATCAATAATCCTATACCGATTAATAAAATGGCATAAGGAAGCAAATTGTCGCAGCTATTTTGTTTACAAAAGAAAATTCAATTTTCACCCAGATGTTCCTAGGAAATCCCACAGTTTTCACATATTCATGGTTTTATCACTTCACTTCTTGGTTTCATCTATCAGTACTCTCAAAAGCATAATAGATAAAATCGAGTCTGAACTTCTATTGTAATCCGACGGTCTATAAGTCTATCTAGTTGTTTTCTGTAGATAACTAATTTTTCTTGAATCAGTTTCTGGAATAAAAGTTCAAGTAACTAGAACTCCACGGAAGAATAAACGGTTTTTTTTTAATAAAAATAATATTTGGTTATATATGTTATAGTCAAAGCCCGAATTTCAGGCACTCCTAGGTTTGACTAGACAATCCTCAGGTCTGACTGACGGTCTTAGTCAAAGCCCGAAATAAATTACAGTTTCGGCCTTTGACTAGTCAAACCTAGGAAAGACAGTTGTTCAGGCAAAGGTCGAAATTCAATTTTGTGAAATCGGGGTTTGACTAGTCGTAATTAAAATAAGCATTTAGAGTTGCACAATGCGTTAGACATTTTACAGTTACATAATTTTGAAGAGAATTTCTTATTGCAGTAGCATTTTATAAAGCCTTTTCTTCCAAATTTAGAAGCTTTTGTACTAAATTCTTTTAGAGACAGCTTAACGTCTGGGTCTGGAACATCTTCAAAATTAAGAAAACTCTGTTTGCATTCTCTTATTATTTGATTTCTTAAAAAAAGTTTGTTTATTTTTCCGTATTTCGTACCAACTCTATATAAACCGTCAATTATTTTATCTTGTATGTTACTCAAACAATTTAGTGAAAAAAATTTCCTCCAATTTCAATCAGAAAAACTAACAATACATATCCCCAGCTTTGATAGAGCCAAAGGAGATGCTCGAAGTGTTGTGAGTATCATACAAGATAAAACAACACTTTTTTCAAAAAATCAAATAGGAGAATGCAAAGAGAATTTTCTTAATTTAGAGGATGTTCCAGATGTTAAGCTATCTCTAAGAGAAATTATTAAAAAAGATTATAAATTTGGAAGACCAGGCAAAATGCTACTGCAATAAGAAATGCTCTTCAAAATTATGTAAGTGTAAAAGGTAAACGTATTGCGCACCTCTAAATGCCATAATACCTCAACATGTAAGAATAAACACATTTTTTTTATTTTAATAACAATATAAAAATAGTAAACATTAAAATTAAAAAATGACGTTTTATTAAGCCTAATCTAACAAATTAAGACATTTTAATAGCTGATCGGGGTTTGACTAGTCAAACCCCGATTTTATAAAATTAAATTTCGACCTTTGCCTAAACAACTTAGTCTCTCCTAGGTTTGACTAGTCAAAGGCCGAAACTGTAATTTATTTCGGGCTTTGACTAAGACCGTCAGTCAGACCTGAAGATTGCCTAGTCAAACCTAGGAGGGCCTGAAATTCGGGCTTTGGCTATAACATATACATACATGCTTACATAATCGATTGCCTCTTTCACCATTAGGTGTCGAGGATTCCTCCTTTATATGATACTCTCTGCAAATTTACGCCACTTTTGCTTCTTGCCACGATGTTCCTCTTTTCTTAAGTATGTATTTCGTTTACATTAGTGTTCCAGCTTTTCCTTGGTCTGCACCTCGTGCTTTTACCCACTGCTTTGGCCTCCCATGTATTTTCACTTGTCTGTCACCACTCATTCTTATCATGTGTCCAGCCCATTTTAACTTCTTTTCTTCAACTTTTTCGTTGAGCGATTTTACCTGTACTTCATATCTATCTTCGTTCCTTCTTTTCTCTAATCTTCTTGCTCCCACCACTTTTCTTAAGTATCTCATTTCTGTAGCTTGTAATCTTTTTCTTTGTCTGTCATTAAGTAAAAAAAAAATTGGTTATACCTAGTATGTATATTGGTATAATATGTATTAAAATAATCGATCTATTTTCAAAACCGTCCTATGTTTAAGGAGAGATATACTCGTATGCTAGAGAAAATAAGGAATAACTTTAAGAAGCAAGGATGGCTATTATGTGTAACCGTACGACCAGGATTGGAAGATGCGGGATATGATCCTAAGAAAATAGATGAGTAAGTATGAGAAAAAATACACCATATGCTAGCGCGGTGATTCCCAAATGAGTTCAAAATACAAAATATAACTCTATAGCTTCCTAGTAAAGATTTCTCATGTTGAATGGGTTGCATGTGAGAGTTCATTTTAAATGAAGCAAAAGACAGACGTACTCTCAATCATTTATTGTAACTTCCGACGACCGGTTTCGCTCTCTAAAGTATACAGAGCATCTTCAGGTCAACGGTTACAAGTCACTAAATGATTCGGATACAAGGAGCTACTACCTCAGTATTCATTATCATGATGTTTCTGCTTAAGTTATGCTAATAGGATATGGTGGAATAGACGGAGAATGTTGCAAAGGTAAACAAGTTTATGGGAATTCTTGAGGGTGAAGAGATAGTTATTATTATTATTATTATTATTATACATAAACAAGGGCAGAGGGACAAGTCCCTATTATGCCCAAAAACAAAGAAATTACATAAGTAACCTACTAGTAAATACAATATAAAAAAAACAACAACAACAAAAAAAAGATACAATTTGGGTTTACATAAAAAAATATTTCAACTATAATAGAAAACTGTCAAGTCTGTTTTTAAATGTGTTGGTAGAGGGGGCTGAGACAATGTTATCATCCAGGTTATTCCAAATATCGAAAACTCTATTTGTTAAAAAATTCTGTCTTGGTCTCGTACAAAAGTTCTCTTTTTTCAGTTTAAGTTGTTGACCTCTAAGGCGTTCATCTTGATTGATTGTAAAAATTTCGTCGAGATTTCCGAAATTAAATTTTAATATTTTAAATGTGGTTATTAAGTCACCACGTTGTCGGCGAAGTCCAAAAGAAGTTAGGTGGGCCATACTGAGCCTTTCTTCATAGGAAGGTCTTCTCAGTCCCAATGGAATTCGAGTGGCTTTTCTTTGGACGTTTTCCAACAAAATTTTGTCTCGAACCAAATCAGGATACCACGTTGGGCCAGCATATTCAAGAATCGGTCTTATGTAAATAGTGTAAAGTTTACAGAATGACTGCATTGAAGCTCTCGAAAAACACCTCCGAATAAGATATAGTCTGGAGTTCGCACGTTTACAAATAGACTGAATATGGTCGGACCACGTTAGGCTGCTGTTTACGATAACACCGAGGTCGTTATACGAGAACACTGAATCTAATGGTTGTCCGTTAACGAAGTACGGCACAAGTGGATTGTTTTTACCAATTCTAAGCACTACACATTTTTCCGTGTTTAAGGGTAGTAACCACTGGGAACACCAAGTAAAAATAGAGTCCAAGTCTCTTTGGAGGGCTAACTGGTTTGTGATAGGATTGGCATATATTTTTGTGTCATCAGCATATAACGATATTTTACTTGAAACATAGGAAGGAACATCGCTGGTATAAACCGTAAAAAGCAGAGGGGAAAAAAAAGTTGGTGAAAAACAACCAACAAATCTGTGCCTGTTATTATGTTTGGGAAATAAAATACAGTGAATGTCATATACACAATTTTTTTAAAATGTTATGGTTTTAAAGATTTTTATTTCTATTTATTAAAAGATTTTGTTTTTATTTATATTTATTAAAAGAATTCTATTCATTAATGTATGTGTTAGTGTAAGATTAACAACGTTTGGATCAAAACGGGTCGAATATTTAATATGTATGTTAGATGTGGATGTGCAGCTGTAACCTAAATTGTTAAGGTCAGTACTTCTTGATGTTTTAATGAGAGGAGTAGTGGTCGTATAAGGGACGACAAATCGGAAATCTTAAAAATTGTATCTAAAATATTAAATTTGCAGTCATATAATAAAAACAGTAATAAATGTAAATTGATAGACAACAATGTAGGTATTACACGAAGCTGAGATATAAAATTAAAGGGTGGAGAATTAGAGTAGAAAGAAAAGATAGGAATTAAAATTCAGTTGAAAGTAGTTGATTGTAAATTGAGACTATGTTTAAATGATATAAGCAGTGAAGAAATGTTAATAAACTATTGAATCAGATGAAAGAAAGGAATAGTAATAAATAAATTATATTTTGAGGGTATACCTACATTGTGTTTTAAAATTCGTCAATAAATAACTATTTATATACATAAATAATTATTTATTAACATTAAAATAATTATTTATTTATTTATTGACGAATTTTAAAACACAATGTAGATATACCCCCAAAATATAATTTATTTATTACTATTCCTTTCTTTTATCTGATTCAATAGTTTGTTAACATTTCTTCACTGCTTATATCATTAGAACATAGTCTCTATTTACAATAAATTACTTTCAACTGAATTTTAATTCCTATCTTTTCTTTCTACTCTAATTCTCCACCCTTTAATTTTATATCTCAGCTTCATGTACCTACATTGTTGTCTATCAATTCACATGTATTACTGTTTTTATTATATGACTGCTTATTTAATATTTTAGCTACAATTTTTAAGCTTTCCGATTTGTCATCCCTCATACGACCATTACTCCTCTCATTAAAATATCAAGAAGTACTGACCTTAACAATTTAGGTTACAGCTGCACATCTACATCTAACATACATATTAACTATGTATGTATAATAGAAATCTTTTAATAAATATAATTAAAAACAAAATCTTTTAATAAATAGAAATTAAAATCTTTAAAACCATTACATTTTAAAAACATTGTATATATGACATTCACTGTAGTAGTTTACTTCACAAACAAAATAACAGGCATAGATTTGTTGGATTTCTTTCACCAACTATCTTTTCACCCTCAAGAATTCCCAAATCCCATAAACTTGTTTACCTTTGCAACATTTTCCGTCTATTCCACCATATCCCGTTAACATAACTTAAGCAGAAATATCATGTTAATGAATACTGAGGTAGTAGCTCCTTGTAACCGAATCATTTAGTGACTTGTAACCGTTGACCTGAAGATGCTCTGCATACTTTAGAGAGGGAAACCGGTCGTCGGAAGTTACAATAAATGATTGAGAGTACGTCTGTCTTTTACTTCATTTAAAGATCTCTCATTTGTAGTGATTGATGATGAAAAAATCGCTTGTAGATTGGAAATAGACCTTAGCTTTCTTTCAAAGAGTTCTACATACTTTTCTTTTTTGTCTGGGTATTTGCTTTTTCACCTGGGGGGATAAGGCAGGACATGTTGGTAAAGGGGATTAACATTGCTATGACCCAAGATAGAGTTGTGTGGACAAATGCAATTAGGGAAGCCGACCCCGCATAGGGATAAGGCAAAGAGAATGATGATGTACTTGCTTTTTATATACCAATGTACATAGGTTCGATGGCTTCATACATTCTTTTGACCAAAATTCTCCACAAATACCTCACTGTGGACCATCTGAAATAACTGTAAAGCCATATTTAAGATACACGTTATTAAACATAAAACCCCATAAAACAACGGGGTCCGGTCGCTAACTATTTTTTTGTCAAAAGAGCACCCCGATCTAAGACATTTTGGAAAACATTGTGATAGAGCAACTTATAAACAAACACAGCCACTGGTAAAAGTGTACGAAAGGTAATCTATAGGATCGATAATTACCTTGGTATCGCTATAATTATTCGCTATAATTATTGGCGTCTTCTTTATTTTTCTTTATATGTGTGGATATTGTAGCTTCTTTTCCATTACTTCGCTATTTTTCCTTCAAATAAACAATTTTTGTAAATATTTGTTTTAATTATTGTATTAAGGCTGAAGGGGCAATTAAGGGCAGTTCTACTACAGGTGTGTCTCCAGGGTGAGTTGCTCTATTATTTTTCATCCTGTTTAGAGCATTTTTAATATCGTTTTTAGATACATTCTCAACTTGCATTTGCCGGTCCCTGATTGACGGGAGTATGTATATCGATATCTTTTTCTTGTAATAACGCTGAGGAATATTTTACCCATTCGTCTTTTCGTATTGGTTTTGTCTATCTTGGATATTCTGTCTGAAGTTCCTCAACGTTTTCTATGCCTCTCTTGCGTTTGAGCTTTATATACATTAATATATCTATCTCTATTTTTTTTGAAGTTATACTTCTTTAGGCGCGATTGAGATTGAGGGTGAATTTATATTGATCTGCGCGCATGCGCACACCGACAGTTTGGTATTAGTCTTTATACGGGCTCTGATTGGGTGTTGAAATGATCTGTCAATAATTGTTCAATATGGAGGTTATCGGTAAACAAAAATGTTGTATAATATATTAGTTTTTATTGTTGTGAGGACAGAAATAATATCAAATTTATAATTATAGTGACTTTTTAAATAGTTTTGAAAAGCCACAGGTACGTAATTCTAAATGTTTCAGTTGTATTCCAATAAAAAATTATCTTCTACCTATTTGGAAAATGTAAAAAAAAATAATGTACTTACCTAGTACTTGCTATGCTATACCCCTAGTAGTCAATGCTTTAATTTACATAATCTGATTACAAACAAACTTTCTACAAATTTTCATCTAATGTATCGTTTTCTTACTCTATGTATTGTTGTATTTTAATTCGACAAAAATCAAACTAATAAAAATTCATATAAACAAAATGTCAAAAAGTTGTTCAGTTTGTGTATATTCCCACATGACGTATACGCGAAGGTGGTGCAGTTTGAAATCGCTTCGACTCTCGTACTGCGGGATACACGGGAAGTAGGTTCAAGCCCAATGCAAGTTATATCATTTTTTTATTTTTTTTTACAGATTTTATGATTATAAGTATATTATTATATAATTTTTTTCAGAAAATACGTATTTAATTAACAAATTTTTCAACAATTATTGTTCAGAAATCATTTGTGGCATTTTTCAATGTGTTTGTGTGTGTTTTATTCTTTTATTTGTTTAATTTTTGGTATTGTTTTAATAAAAATTTTTGGAAAGTAGTAGAGAAACTGTTTAAAGTATATTGATTTCGTTGAAATCATATAATAGAAGTATAACTTCTTACGTGCGTACAAAATACATTCATTCTTTTTTTATATATAATTAGTTCTTTCTGCTTTTTATGTTTTGTTTTCCCATAAGTTTACCTTATGTATCCTTTTGTGTCTTTCTGATCACCCGTGATGTGTCAGTTCTTTTCTTCGTACTTTTTTTTTTATTTAAAATTGTAGTAAAAGTTAGCGTAATTTTATAATAGGCTTAAATCCCGCATACCAAAAAAAGGTTATTAATAGCAAACTGAAAATTTGTTAATAGCTTAACGTCAGTCAATGAGAGAAAAAAGAGGATAGTACCTCCGAATTCTATCCTATTGCATGGATTTCCATGAAATGTTGGGAATAGCCTTTACTTATCTCCTAATTCAAAGCCTACCTTATGCCTTTTGTGATGTGTGCTTTTATCTTGGAGGTGGCTCGTGGCTCCCATCCCTTCTTGGAGGTGGAAAATTTTTTGGTCAAAATAACCACAAGTGGCTAGAGAACCTAATTCTAAGCAAAAACTCTTCTATAATTTTTTTTAAAACTGTCACTTATTTTTATTGAAAAATGTCACCTTTTCGGACGGTCTCATGCGAATAATTTAACAATTTTGCATCTAACGAAAAAAACTATATAAATCATTTCTGTAGCTTATGAAAAATCAAAGAGATTCGTTTCTTCATAATATATCTTCTAGTTATAATACAAAAAGAGTAATGGTAGGTGAAAAGAGATTTTTGTGTGTTCGTGTGTTCAACTTAAAATAACAGAGAAATGGTCAATTTTAATGGTATAATTCTACCAATATCTTTTGTAGTGCTTGAAAAGACCTTTTCAGGGTTTTCATACCAGAACTATATTTTTAACCCCTCATAAACCACATCTAAATATATAATTTTACTTCTACAACACCTTTTATTGTAGTGTTACTTCTATGTTCAAAAAGTTGGACGGGTTTAAAATGAATGGTTTTTGAAAAAAATAAGATCAAATTATAGAGCCGACAAAATTTTCGTATAGGTAAATCTTCCTTTTTCTAGATGTAACTCGAAAATGATAGATAGATAGATAGATAGATCTTTATTTAAATAGAAAAAAACCTAATATGCATACAATATAAAGAAAAGAAAGTACACTATAAATTTTTGATATGTTGTTTAAGCAATATTTTGAAATTATTGAGACTAGTACATTTTTTTACAGCTGCAGGTAACTGATTAAACTTAAGAAAGCTTTTAAAAAAGAGCGAATTCATCGTACTTTTATACATAGTTCTAGGTATATATATATATATATATATATATATATATATATATATATATATATATATATATATATATATATATATATATATATATATAGAAAAGAAAAATCATTGGCAAATAACTCGCAATGTGAATGTGAATACAAAAAATATATATATATATATATATATATATATATATATATATATATATATATATATATATATGTCATCTAAACCTCTGGTATTATAAGAATGAATATTTTTATTAAAAGAAATGAATTCTTGAAAATATTCAGGTGATAAGCCATTTACTATTTTGAAGACCAAAATAATGGTGAAATAAAACAATCTGTTTTCAACAGAGAACCAGTTTAGAGTATTTAGCATCATCCTAATTGGGGTACGACGATTTGTTTTAAGAATTATTCTCTTTCCACGGTTTTGTATTTTTTGTAGCATGTTAAGTTTATTAAGATTAAATAAATATAAGATTGATGAGCAATAGTCAAAATGAGGTTGAATAATTGTGTTATATACTGTAATTTTGACTCCATTGACACATTTTGAGATATTCTGTTCAGAAAGTATAGTTTTTTTGATATTTTTTTATGAACATACTCGAAATGACTGTCAAAATTCAGAATATTGTCAAGTTGGAATCCCAAATATTTAGCTGTTGTAACCACTTCAATTTTTTCATTATTAATATTTAAATTTATGTTCTCAGAATCGAGCAAGCTATATTTATGTTTTTAGTAGTGAAAACCATTGCATTTGTTTTTTTAACATTTAACTTAAGTTTATTAATTATCAAGTATTTGTTAACCATATCTAAAATAGTATTAATTTTTTGAATGGCTATATCAAAATTTTCATCACTACAACAGATTAGAGTATCATCGGCAAAAAGGTTAATAAACTCACAATTTACAAAAATATCGATATCGTTAATGTACAGAATAAATTAAAGAGGGCCTAATACACTGCCTTGAGGAATACCTGTCTTACTATCCATTTCAGATGATAATTGGTCTTTAAAACGTACTTTCTGTTTGCGATGTTCTAAATAATTTTCTAACCACTCAATTACTGCACCTTCTATACCATACTGTTTAAGTTTTGATATCAATATTTTCCTGTCGATGGTCTCAAAAGCCCTTTTTAAATCTAGAATTACTCCGACTACGTACTTATTTTTCTCTAAATTACTCTTTATGTGACATAATGTAACTTGTAATGCTGATTCACAAGAGAATTGTTTACGAAACCCTGATTGATTATTAATTAACATTTTACTTTTTGTTACATGTTCCAATAATTGTTCATAAACAGCAATTTCTAATAGTTTTTCTATAGGGGGTAAAGTATTGATTGGACGAAATTCTTCAGCTTTTGTAGTATTGGGTATTTTTTGTATAGGGGTGATAGTACTTATTTTTAATACTTCAGGAATTTTACCCGTAGCAAGAGATGTATTAATTAAATTTAACATAACGTGCCCAATGGTTTCAAAAACTTCCTTTACCATTCTGCAATTTAACGTTTCGTGCAGTGAGAATTTATTATCCAAATTGCCAACAATTTTTCTCAAATCCTGTATTGAAAGCTCTTCAAATTTATCAAAATTTAAATATAGATTATTATTTACATTACACCATGTTTCAGAATTCTCAATACTTTGAACAATACTTTCAATGCTTTCAACAAAATACTCATTAAAACTGAGCTATTTCTAAGTTGTTTGTTAACCGTTTTGGGCCTGTAGCAGTTTCAAAGATTACAGAGTTTGGCATCTCTCGGCTATTATCATTGATTAATTTTTTTAAAGTTTTCCACATTTGTTTTGAATTGTTTCTATACCTGTCTATTTTGTTAAAATAGAATCGCTCTTTCTTTAGCTTTAACATATTTACTACCTCATTTCTATGTCTCTTAAAAACTTGCCATTTATTTCTTCTTCAATAACGTCAATACATTTTTTAAAATCTTTATAAGCCCTGTCACGCTGTTTAATTTGTTTAAACACCTCATAATCAAACCAAGATAATTTAGATTGAAACTGACATGTTACAATTGGTATTATGCCATTGATTACATTTTCACAATTTTGCAAAATTTCCTGGTAAATGATATTAACATCAACAGAATCCAAATTAAAGTGACACATGATAAGACTAGTTTTGATTTTATCCAAGTTTTGATTACATAAATTTCTAAACTTGGATATATTACCATCAGATATATTATAACTATTATTATTAGAGATATTTACTGAAATAACGGAATGATCAGTAATTTTTGGACAGTCGTGAACACAAGCACTTATATTATTTTGATTAGAAAGCACATAATCTACCAAAGTTGTGCTAGTGTTAGTAATACGAGTAGGATAACTAATAGTAGAAATAATGATAAAGGGATACAATAGTGAAAGAAAAACAAAATTGTTATCTGACAAAATTCTATATTTTTGTACTGTATCTTTTTTCGTATCTCTTATCATTTTAGAGGTACATGGAGAAAAAGGAAGGTTTTTAAGAAAATTTAAAAATGCCCTCTATAATTTAATTTGATTTTTTTTTTCAAAACCATGCAATTTAAACCCGTCCAACTTTTTGAACATAGAAATTACACTATTATAAAAGGTACTGTAGAAGAAAATTGAAGTATTTAAATTCAGGTAGTTGGAGGGTTAAATATACTTCTAATTTTTCCTTTAAATACATCAGTCATAAATATTTTTGTACCATATCTCGCTTAGTTTGAATGCAATCGACATAGTGCTCGTTTTAAAGGTCTTTTCAACCACTACAAAAGATATTGGAAGCATTATACCTCTAAAATCGAACATTTCTCTGTTATGTTATGTTGAACACACCGATTTGAGCATGCACCAAAAAAAATCTCTTTGCACCTAGGTACCATAATATCTCCTTTTGTATTCGAACTGGAAGATTTATGAAGAAACCAATCTCTTTAATTTTTCATGAGGTACAAAAACGTTTTATATATGTAGTTTTTTGGATAGATGCATAATTTTTAAGGTATTCGCCTAAAACTGTCCGAAAACGTGATATTTTTCAATAAAAATGGCAAATTTTCAACCTCGAATATCTCAAAAAGAGTGTTCAAAAAAAATTGTAGAACAGTTTTTGCTTAAAATTAGGTTCTCTAACCACTTCCGTGGTTAATTTGAACAAAGAATTTTTCACCCTCCAGAAGGGGTGGGAACCGCCCACAAGATAAAAGCGCACATCGGAATAGGGTAGACTTTGAATAGGGAGATAAGTAGAGGCTTTCCCAAAATTTCATTAAAATCCATGCAATAGGATGGAATTAAAAGTAAGTAATCAAATCTTCTTTCCAAAAATACTAAATCAGGTTAAATCAAGAAATTTTGGAACTAAATGAAAATTTATTTTGTCCCACTTGTGTGCCTGATTTTATTTTTATAAAAGGTTGTACAATGTCATATACCAAGAGTTTACCACTAATAAACCTATTTTAATATTAAGATCACTTCTATCCTTGAATCATATTTGATTCATGGACGTACGTATTAGGGACACATTTAGGTTTTTTTAATCGTATCTAATACATTGGACAGTGAAGTTGTTAACGTATTATCCATATTAGATAAGTTATTAAACTCTTGTGACATTTACGTAATCTTAACTGGATAATTTTACTAATGTATCAATAAACCATATTAGTTTGTTCATTTACACTATGTGTAACTGAAGTTATACTTTTAGGATAGTGGACTGGGTGAATCTCAAAACTTACGATTTTTATGGAAGTTGGAGTTCTTCCACTGGCAATCATAATTCTCTTTATTTTTCCTCAAAAGAGTATAACTGGGAAAAGGAACATTCTAACATAGCGGCAGCCGCTCAGAACTGGCTCAATGCAGGCCTATCCAAAGAGAAGACGGTTTTAGGTGTTGCATTCTATGGAGTGAGCTTTGAGTTGAAAGCTAGCAATGAGACTGGTATACATGCTCCTGTAATAAAGGGGTCTGCTCTTGGAGAACTTAGATACTATGAGGTAAGTGATATAAACTGTTATTTTTAGGATCAAAGGGTTATAGTCCAGGGCGGATCTGTTTTGAGATGGACGTTGAGAGGTGACTCAATTTTTTTTGCAGAAATTGCTTGAAAATAAATCAAATAATAATATTTGAGTTATCCTCCCTCTCAAAAAGGTCCGGAACATTGTTTAAATAATCAAAATGTCAAAAATTGAACGAAAAATTCGATTTTTTTCTTCGTTTTCTGATTATAACTTTAAAAGTATTCATTTTCGAGAAAAATTGTTCCGACATAAAAGTTGCGTATTTAAATTTCCTACAATATAAAATTGGTTAAACATTTAAAAAAGAGTCACCCTAGTTGCAAAATAGAAATAATTGCGAAAAAACCATACAAAAACAAGTATTCGCATTTTACGTCTTTCAACCATTTATGCTACACTTAGGACCCTCATATTTTACCCAGAAAAACTTTATGATACAATAAAACAATACTGTAAAGTTCTTTAAGATCGGTTTAATAGATTTTGCAAAATAAATTTTGCAATCCAGCTTTCGCAAAAAAAATTCATTTTTTCAAAATGTTACAGGACTGAAAATAAAGCAGATAGCAAGTTAAATTTTTTTTGCTTATAGAAGTGTACTGTGCCTTTCATTTGCAATTTTCAAAATTAAAATCGATTATTTACGACGGTGTCAGAAAATTTTTGAAATAAACAATAATTTTTGGTGCTACGCGCAGGACAGCGGTGTTCGATTCACACAAGTTGATTTCCACCAAAATTTCTTCCAATCTTTATCTAATATATTATTTTCTTACTCTATATTTTGTTGTATTTTAATATTTTAATTCCACAAAAATCAAACTAATTTTATTATTGTTTGTGAAATATTGTTTAAACAATTGCATATGTTTAAAAATAATAAACTTTTATTATTTAAGTTAAAATATATGAACAAAGAAAGTTTTTGCTAATAAAAGTGTTATTTCCAAGGATAGAGTATGTGTTTTTATTTTGCAATAAACAAATTTATTTATTTATATCGAAATGTAATAAAAACTAAAATGTATCAATCATTATCAAAGGTCATTGGAATGCCCAATCAGAGCAAACTATCCGCTGTCCTGCGCGTAGCACCAATAATTAATGTTTATTTAAAAAAATTCCTGACGCCGTGGTGTTAATCGATTTTAATTTTACAAAATTGCGAATGAAAGGTACAGTACACTTCTATACGCAAAAAAAATTTCAACTTGCTCTCTGCTTTATTTTCAGTCCTGTAACATTTTGAAAAAATGAATATTTTTACGAAAGCTGGATTGCAAAATTTATTTTGCAAAATCTGTTGAACCGATCTTAATGAAATTTACAGCATTGTTTTACTGTATCATAAAGTTTTTCAAGGTGAAATATGAAGGTCCTATGTGTAACAGAAATGGTTGAAAAACGTAAAATACAAATACTTGTTTTTGTATGTTTTTTTCACGATTATTGCTATTTTGCAACAAGGGTGACTTTGTTTTAAATTGTTAACCAATTCTATATTGTAAGAAATTTAATTACACAACTTTTATGTTAGCATAACATTTCTCGGAAATGAATACTTTTAAAGTTATAATCAAAAAACCAAGAAAAAAATCGAATTTTTCCTTAATTTTTTGATATTTTGATTATTTAAACAATGTTCCGGACCTTTTTGAGAGGGAGGATAACTCAAATATTATTATTTGAATCATTTTCAAGCAATTTCTGCAAAAAAATTTGAGTCACCTCTCAACGTCCAAATGTACTAATATTTTTACAGATGCGCCCTGGTCTATTAAAGAAATGTTTTTTTAAATAAATTTATTTTCGCGATTACTAGTAAAATATTATAAAACGCTGAATTCAAAGTTTACGCTTTATAAAAATAAAAATGAAAACCATTTTCACTTGATTGCAATACGAAACCAAAGCCATCTTACATTTAATTTCACTTAGAGAGCGCTATATGTACTCTGACTCTAAAAAACTCATTAGTTTTTTATCAGAGAATGCATTATATATCTCTAAAAATCTCTCTAAAACTCTAAAACATCTAAAACAAACTGAAACAATAACTCAGATGACTAAGTTGCTCGAATTGGAACAAACGAAAGTGCCTGGAGGTCACAGCGACATCTCTAAATAGAAGTTAAAGTTTTCAATTTAATAAAATATAAAAAAATATTAAATTAAAAACCTTATTGGGACCATTTTTCTGGTTGCAACTCCGAGGCTTATAAAAATCCAAGCCAAGTGTATGCTGAAAAAAAAAAGAAAATGAGCGAATTCTATGATTTGCAATTAACATCCAATCTGTCCAGCGCGGCAAAATTCCAACGAAAATGGACCCTACATAGATGTCACTATGACACCCAGGCTATTTCGTTAGTTGCAATTCGAGGCTGGTCATCTGAATTGTTTCAGTTTGATTTAGACATAGTAGTCTGGGCTGATTATCGGAGAATAGGCCATTTTTGGGAAAAGTTATTTACCAGCAATTTTATTGCTGGAATAGAATTATAAGATCCTATATATTAATAATATAGGTATGCAAAGTCCTCAGATAGTGTGCTACTTTTTTTATAAACAAAATGGCGCCCGAAAATCGTGTTTTTTTCAATTATTGCTCTATAACTTCGAAGATTTTAATTTTACAACAAAAACTCCCAGATAAAAATTCACCGTGATTAAATTCTGCATAGAGACGTGTTTTTTCCGATCTGCTCCGATGAAAATTTTCCTCGGAAAATGCGGGTTTTCCCAACAAAATCTTTAATTTTCAAATAAATTTTTAGATAAGTAATTATCTACCAATATTTAAATAATTTGGTGACTTGAAAGCCTTCTTGGTTTAGATTATAGTTCCAGAAGCTGATGCAAATTAAACGAATATTTTAGCAACAATTCAATTGTTAATTAATAATTTACGGTCGCAATAATAACCAAAATAATTATGATACACTGATCAAACTTTGAAATCTTATAAACATGAGATGCCTTTATAAAATTTTGTCGACAAAATATAAATTTTTTATTTTTTTTCATAATCTTTAAATGTTTAAAAAAAATAGTTATAAACAAATTAACGTTTCTCAGAAAGTTTTTATTATATTGTAATTTTAAAACATAGCTAAAATGCGCATTTCAAATATCTTGAAAATGAATGCTTTAAAACTTTTTTGCAACCATTTACAAAAAAGTTATGAAATAGCAAAATAAACATACGATTACTACGGTGTTTATATATATTTTTAATTCTTTCAAAGCGTAGAAGTGAGTATAACGTACAAGCTAATTATTTACAAAAAAATATCGATTATCAGTTTAATGGTTATATTTAAATTAAAGATTATAAATATATTTTTTTGTAATTTACACGCGCGAAAGTAGAATAATACAGCACTGTAGCTGAAATTTTCACTCGGAGCGACGACCGGCCGCGCGAGACGTACACTTTTATAAATAATATATGCTGCGTGTCAGTCGCTTCAAGTGCACATTTTAGCTCCGACTCTGTATCATGCCTACTTTTACGCTAAAAATTACAAAAAATAGTATTTTTAATCTTTGATTAAAATATAACCATTGTACTAATTTTTGACATTCTTTGTGAGTAATTAGATTGTACCATAGACTCACTTTTAAACTTTGAAACAATTAAAACAAATTATAAACAACAGAGAAATCGTATATTTATTTTGTTGTTTCATAACTTTTTTGCAAATGGTTGGAAAATTTTTTTAAAGCATTCGTTTTCAAGATCTATGAAATACGCATTTTAAGTATTTTATAAAATTAGAATATAATAAACAATTTCTGAGAAATGTTAATTTTTTTATAACAATTTTTTTTAAACATTTAAAGATTATGCAAAAAAATGAAAAATTTATATTTTGTCGACAAAATATTAAATAGGCATCACACCTTTATAATCTTTCTAAGTTTGATCAATGTCTCATGATTATTTTGGTTGTTATTGCGACTGTAAATTTTTAATTAACAATTAAATTGTTGCTAAAATATTCGTTTCATTTTCACCGGCTTCTGAATTTATAATCTATACCAAGAAGGCTTTTATTTCACCAAGCTATATAATTATTGATAAATAATTATTGGCCCAAAAAATTTATTTGAAAATTCGAGATTTTGTTGGGAAAACCCACATTTTCCGAGGAAAATTTTCGTCGGAGCAAATCGGAAAAAACATGCTTCTATGTAGAATTAAATTGGGGTGAATTTTTATTTGAGTGTTTATGGTGTAAAGTTAAAATCTTCGGAGTTATAGAGCAATAATTGAAAAAATACGATTTGTCGGCGCCATTTTGTTTATAAAAAAAGTAGCACACTATCTGCGGACTTTGCATACCTATATTAATAATATATAGGATCTTATAATTCGATTCCAGCAATAAAATTGCTGGTAAATAACCTTTCTTTGTACTGTACTAATTAGACCAGCGTATTATAACTATTTTTTTTCAAAATTTAAAGATTATGCAAAAAAAAAGAAAAATTTATATTTTGTCGATAAAATATTAAATAAGCATCTCATCTTTATAATCTTTATAAGTTTGATCAATGTATCATGATTATTTTGGTTATTATTGCGATCGTAAATTGTTTATTAACAATTGAATTGTTGCTAAAATATTCGTTTAATTTTCACCGGCTTCTGGAATTACAATCTATACCAAGAAAGCTTTGATGTCACTAAGTTATTTAATTATTGATTAATAATTACTTACCTAAAACTTTATTTGAAAATTAGAGTTTTTGTTAGGAAAACCCGCATTTTCCGAGGAAAATTTTCGTCGGAGCAAATCGTGAAAAACATATCGCTCTGCAGAATTTAATTGCGGTGAATTTTTGTTTGAGTGTTTTTGTTGTAAAGTTAAAATCGTCGGAGTTATAGAGAAATAATTGAAAAAAATACGATTTGTCGGCGCCATTTTGTTTATAAAAAAAGTAGCACACTATCTGCGGACTTTGCATAACTATATTATTAATATATAGGATCTGATAATTCGATTCCAGCAATAAAATTGCTGGTAAATAACTTTTTCCACCTACCTCTACCGAAAGTATACTTTTCCGGACCTGATTGTAGGGAGCAAAGTTGTACTTTTCCTCCCTAGGGAGGAAAATATTTTTCCTCCCTAGGGAGGAAAAGTAAAAGTGACGTCATGGTATTTCATTCATGAAATATAACTTATTGACGCCCTGTATAATATCTATTTTCTATTACGAAGTATCTATACATTTTAACGTTTATTTATAAAACATCCTGTATTTTGCAGAATGGTAAAAAACAGTAAATTGTTAGTTTGATTTAACAATGTTTACATTAATAATTTGACTTATATTTGACAGTTGACAGTTATATTGTACCTACTTGTTGTTTTAGTTCTAATACATTTTGTTGGTTAGTTACATAAATAAATTAAGTAAAAATTAAAAAATGACTTGTTATTTGAGGAAGGTGGAAAACCCATATGTATAACATGGGAGTAAAGTGCCTTTTCCTCCCTTGAATGATTACTGCCCTCCGCTACGCGTCGGGCAGTAAACTTCATTCTCGGGAGGAAAAGTTACACTTTCCTCCCTTGTTATACAAATAGCTATTCCATGAATTTTGCTAATTAGCCCAGAGTAATAGCTATATATGCCGCTACTGTTTGTGATATTCGTTAATGATATTGTTGATGACCTAGATGTTCATTCACTAATTTATGCGGACAATTTAAAATTATTTTTTGAAATTAAGTCACCCTCCGATTGCATTAGACTTCAAGAAAATTTAAATAAAATCAGTATATGGTGTGACACTAATTGTTTGCAGCTAAATGCGTCTAAATGTAATGTTATGTCTTTTTCTAGAACCCCTTCTCCAACACACTACGATTATCATATACATAATACTTCCATTTGTCGCCCCAGCTCTGTTAAGGACCTGGGGGTCATATTTGACTGCAGACTATCATTTGTTCCACACATCACTAATATCGTTGCGGGTGCGTTTAGTACTCTACAATAGGTTTCATTTTACGAAATGCGAAAGAACTTACCGATATTGACACTTGCAAATTTTTATATTCATCTCTTGTTCTCCCCAAACTCGATTATCCATCGATAGTTTGGTCTCCAATTTATCAAAATCACACAACTGTTTTGGAATCAGTACAGAGGCGGTTTTTAAAAAGTATGCACTTTAAATCCACTGGCATTTATCCTGCTAGGGGATTTTCTGAAGAGCTACTTCTCGATAAATTTAAGATGCAAAGTCTCCAGCGTCGTAGAATAACTCAATCTTTATGCTTTTTATTTAAAATTATTAACAATCAAGTAAATACTCCTGAGTTATTGCAACTTCTTAATCTCCACGTACCACGTGTTGCTTCTCGTACTTCACAAACGTTTTATGTTAACAGAGCCAGATCAAATATTTTGGTGCAGTCACCTCTAGTACAAATGCAAGCTCACTACAATGCGAACTCTGATCTCTTTGACATCTTCAATTCTAATTTACGCATCATTAAGAATACTGCTAACGATATTAGGTTGCAACCAGTCACTTTTTAGCATCTTGCTGTTATATCATATATTTATTCTGTATTTTTGTATTTAATTGTTTTACATACTATGTATTTTCTGTTTTTCTTTAATTACTTTATAAGTTTTTGTTCGTCGTTGTTCGTATGTGAGTGTGTTTTTCTCATTTTGAGTTTTTTCACACACTTACATATAAACGGCGTTTATGTAGTCTATGTATTTTATACTGTTTTGTTGTTATGTTTATGATCTGTAAACGGTAAATTTACTAATACGCTTAATACACTAACCCAGATTGTAATTGGTCCAGTACTGTTATTTGGGTACTAAATAAATAATAAAAAAAAAAAATAAAATAAAAATATGCATTATCTGATGAAAAATTAACGAGTGTTGAAACCGGTCAGAGTGTTTATAGCGCTCTCTAAGCGAACTGAAATGTAAGACGGCTTTGGCTTCGTGTTGCAACGAAATTAAAATGGTTGTTCATTTTTATTTCTATTGGTATTACTCCTATCTGAGTATGTAGGGTCCATTTTTCGTTGGAATTTTTCGCGCTGGGCAGATGGGAGGTGAATTATAAATCATAGAATTCGCTCATCTTCTTTTGCTTCAGCATCCCCTTGGCTTGCATTTTTAGAAGCTACGGATGTGTAACCAAAAATATGGTCCCAATAAAGTTTTTAATTCAATATTATTTTATATTTTATTAAATTGAAAACTTTGACTTTTACGCTTTATCTCTGCAGTTTTTAATTTGAAGGCGTATTAAAAATAGTAATGGGGCTGAAAAGTTTATTAAAGAAAAAGAAAACCTTTTTATTGCAATTTTTGGCCAAATGAACGGAGCTCTAAAAAACATAAAATACATGAACAAACCTTATAAACAACATCATAAACTTTGTCAAAAAATAATGTGTGTGTACTTTGTACGCACGTAAGAAGATATTCTTTTATTATATAGGTAATTTAAACGAAGTAAATATACTTAACAGGTTATTTGTATTTTATTTAAAAATTAAACTAACTTTCTTATCTACCACTTTCAAAAAATTTTTAAACTAACTTTCTTATCTACCACTTTCAAAAATTTTTTATTAAAATAACGAAAAATAAAAAAAAGTATGAATCGTCCAAGGATTAGAACCCGCGACCTTCCGTTCTCTGTCCCACCGCTCAGCCAACTACGCCATCGAGCCACTTGAATTGACACGTAAGATTCGGATATAATTACACAAAACGGCGACAAACTGTAAATGATATGCTTACATATTTTATTATTTTACTACAGGGAAACACAAATCCAAAAACACAAGAATTAAAATAAATAATACATTTCCTAAAACCACTAATATATTCTTTTAATGACTTATTTGCACGGTTACAGATACATACATACCTATCTTGAAAGATTAGCAATGAACTACATACTGTCAGTGTGCGCAGGCGCGTGGTTCATGTACAATTTTACCCTCAATCGATTCGTCGCTAAAGAAGAATATCTTCAAAAAGTTCCTAAAGTTCTCTTATGAATATATTTCGTATCTTAAGTAGACTTCAAATAGAGTTTCTCCAGATTTTTCGACCAAAGACTGAATAAGTTGATGGCCCCCTTTTCAAATAAGGCTACACACAGCTGCCCTCCAAGCACTTAGTTATATCTTCAGAAAATCAAAACTAATGAGAAGCTGCAAAGATCTTCTCTTCAAATGCAAACAGATGAACGAGCAGAATGGTTATCAAAATAAGGCTCAAGACAAGACAAATATTTCCAACCCAGAACCATTATGTGGTATCACCAGAGATGCTTCAAGAATCGAGATTCAGAAGCGGCAGATACGGAATCATCAAAATAAATGGAGAGATACCCAACAGGCCACCCACTCACAAACTCTAGAAGAATGTAATGAACTGCAAAATCTGAGAAATAAAAACCGTCATCGAAATGGTAACTGAAAAAAACACCTACAGAAAATAGGTAAGATTATTGAACCATGAAAATAGGTAAGATTATTGAGATATTAACCAATATTGGAATTAACACCTGTGATTTAAGGATTATCAGCAATCTGTACTGGAATCAAACATCCTCTATCCGGACAGAGGCAGGAGAATCCGACGATATCAAAATCAAACGTGGGGTCCGTCAGGGATGTATACTATCCCCCCTGCTGTTTAACATCTACTCTGAAGAAATCTTTCAAGAAGCAGTGGATGATGTTGAAGCCGGAATTCGAATTAACGGAGAATGTATCAATAACATAAGATAAGCAGACGACACTG
The DNA here is from genome assembly GCF_917563875.1 of Diabrotica virgifera virgifera. Classification (NCBI taxonomy): domain Eukaryota; kingdom Metazoa; phylum Arthropoda; class Insecta; order Coleoptera; family Chrysomelidae; genus Diabrotica; species Diabrotica virgifera. The sequence continues at coordinate 101,399,239 of NC_065446.1, forward strand.
TGGTATTCGCTGACAGTTCTGAAGCCCTACAGAAGTTAATGAACAGAATCGCGGGGGTCAGTCAGAGATACGGACTTTCACTAAACACTAAGAAAACAAAATGTATGATTATCTCTAAGAACAAAGAGCAATTTGGACGACTCAGTGTAAATGGTCAACAAATAGAAAGAGTAAAGACATATACCTACCTTGGTACGAACGTCAATGAAAATTGGGACCATTATATAGAAATCAAATGTAGGATAGAGAAAGCAAGATCTGCATTTCAAAAAATGGCAAAGTTGTTCAAATGTCATGATTTGTCGATACCCATAAAAGTCAGATTATTACGATGTTATATCTTCCCTATACTGTTGTACGGAGTTGAGTCGTGGACTCTTACAGACGCCACCTGCAAGAAAATTGAGGCTTTTGAGATGTGGCTTTATCGTCGAATCCTGAAGATATCTTATACCGACCACATTACTAATGAGGGTGTTTTGCTGAGAATGCAAAAAGAAAAAGAGCTGTTAATTAAAATAAAAACAGCCAAAATCGAATACCTCGGTCACATCATGAGGAATAGTGAAAGATATGGACTGCTGCAACTGGTCTTACAGGGAAAAGTAGAGGGAAAGCGAGGACCAGGAAGGCGAAGAATTTCGTGGCTGAAAAATCTACGTACGTGGTTCAACACGACCACTACAAATCTTTTCAGAGCAGCAGTGTGCAAAGTACAGATTGCCATGATGGTCGCCAACATCCGAAACGGATAGGCACTACAAGAAGAAGAAGATTGAACCATGGTTCAGAAAATTCGAAATAAAAGAAGAGACTGTCATACATAATAGCAGATGCTATTGCAATGTGCTAAATTATATGAGGCAAGAATTCACTGGTACACTGAGGGATTGGACCAGAATAGATCCTAAAACTACCAATAAGGAAGCTGTTAATCTTCGTTGAGGTCACAGGACTTATTTGAGTTTAATGGAAAAACAAGGTATGGTACAAAGGTCTTATGACCAATTGGCAGAGATTAGCGGGTCTTGCCTGAACTAAGAAGAAGAAGAAAACAATTATATAAATTGTCTACAAAAGTTAGGTTATGTTGATATTTATTTTATGATTTTATGCATTGAACGAAAATCGATAAGCATCCAAGAGATATATAGAAATACGCTTTAATTACTATTTTTGCTAATTTTAATTTTAATATTTTTCCTCAAAAACGAAACAGCGTTAGTCATTCGAATACAAATGTTAAGAGACATGGCTTTACCCTGTCACATCTGTTTTTCGTCTGTGCGGTGCAACAAGCTGCACCCTCATTAATTAAGTACTTTATCAGACAATTATTGTGTCAACAACTCACTATGCATTCGAAATTGTTTTTCTTAAAACTGCGAAAGTAGACAGCAGACCTAGTGATTTATTTGCTCATCTGGTCAGGGGAAAAGGAATACAAACATTATCATCGTTTGTGGTTGTTTTCACCAGTCACTACACAGCATGCGAACGATTCACACACACACCGACTCGACCGTCTCCGAGAGACCTAAACGAAACACATTTTCGTTACAACAATAAAATTACCGTTTGTTTTATTATATTCATTTTTAATTAAATTCCGGCAACTCACCCATCGGAATAGATAGAAGTTTTATTGCATAAACTATAATAGGCCATGGTAATAATTAGGTACCCTGGCCATTCTAATAACAAATATGTTAGTGGATTTAAATTAAAAAAAATGGTTATTAAAAAAGTGGTATAATAATGACTAAATAATACATGTTTTGTTTTAGATTTGTTCACAATACGATAACTTTACAAAAGTGTGGGATGACGAAACGAAAACACCATACTTGCACAATGGTACATATTGGATTGGTTATAATGACCCTATCGCGATTTGGATAAAGGTTTGTAATTTTGAATATCGCACCTTCACTCTAACAGTGTCATAACTTAAAAAATAATAAAAACAGTTTTGTTGCACCAACAGTCAATAAAAGTATAAAATCCTATCTCAAAAAGTGTTACGTCTATGGTTCAGGTATTTGTCGTTAGATGACCCTCTAGCGTCATTATATGGTTAACCAAAATTGACGATGCACCGAACATAAACAGTGTCATATATCGACTTGTGCAAGTCATTTGCCTTTTTAAGATCTGTATAAATCGTCGTTTGTCGAGGTAAGACAGTTTTATTCAAAACAATCTGCTAATGTTCAAGAAAAGTGACACATTTATTTTTCTTTTTGCAAAATTTTTTAATTCATGGTGTTACTTATATTTAAAGTTAGATCGTAAAAAAGTATAACTCTATTGCCAAATAATAATAATGATATTATGATCTGAACTGCAAGAACCACTTTTAATAATAGTTATTTATGTACCAAGTCAGTAAAGTGACTCTGTATCGAACGAGTCTTGATATTATGAGAAGAGCGAGCGTAGCGAGCGAGGCGAGTAACAGACGAGTTCGATAAAGAGTCATTACCTACGTGGTGCATACAAAATTTTATCGCCAACATAATTTGATTGGAAATCAACTTAGAATTTGAATTCCGATGATTCGCACCTTAAAGTTGACTACGTAAGACTTTGGGCTCTGCAATTATTTAAAAATAATATAAAATTTATGAAATAAATTGAATAGAAATCTGTCGTTTATTTAACTTCTTTAAAATCTCATTATAACACTACACAATTTTTTTAATTTGATTATCTTCATTATTTCATAAAATTAATCATCTTTAACTTTAATAACCTCTGAATGAAAAACTGGAAAATGAAGTACTGAAAGCTGGACAGCTTGGATAATGCCAAAATATATTTTATCTACAATTTCACTTTCTACAATAATTTATACAATATACAATATTTATTTCTACAATAAATAATAAAAAAAATAAAAAAATATAAAAAAAAGTATAATAAAAAAAATAATAAAAAAAATAAATAAAAAAAATAATAAATAGAATATGATAAATAAAAAAAATATATGTAGCTATGTACTAGATAAAAAATATATGTATAAGTCAAGATAAGATTAGATCTATATTGTTGTTACGGGTTCTCTCTATAACAGTTGTTAAAAAAAAAACTTGAATTATTTATCAAAACAGAATAGGCTAATGGATTATGTCCATAGTCATAAAATAAAACTACACACACACACACACATACAATAATTTGATATTGTTTAACACTTACTTACAATTTACAATTTAAGAACTTTTTAAATTTTAGATGTCATAATAATTTCATGACAGAGATGATAGATAACTTTTGCAAGATGGCCGCTTTCGATTTTTAATCGATAGTTATCAATATTGCATAATTACTAAATCGGTAAAGTTTTAATTTATTTTATTTGAATATATTTACAAAATACTTTTTGACATACATTTAATTGATATAACGATAAAGGTGTACAATATTTTTAATAATTAAAGTAAATAAATGTTAAGTTCTCTCAAATTCTCGCCATTCGATTACTGCCATCGACCACTTACATTCAATCTGGGTTAATTTGATTAATCGTGGCAGGTAAAGTAAAATACTTCTTTCAGTACAATAAAGTGTTACTTTACTGCCGCAAATGAGGGCAAATGAGTACAATAATGAACGACTTAATGACGGTTGGCAATAAATAATATTTCGTAAATTTTTCGTCAATTTATTTGTCGTTTCCTAGCACTAACTTCAAACGTCGTTTTCTCAATACTTTGCTTTTTTGGCTTGTTTGAGCGAAGGTCCGATATGTTCCTAATGTATCTTAATAAAGGATACACAGGCAGTCGATCAATCATAATTTGCACCATCTTTTTAAGGAGCAGCCTTCTACACTCATTCTTCCTTTCTGTTTGTACTTTAGTATTTGTTTAGCTATTAGATTTTTTTCACTCTGCTATTCTAGCGCTTTTGCGCTATACCCCCAGTCAAGTCCTGGTCTCTCCCAGCGTCCGCCTTCAAAATATCCCTGGCTATTGTCCTTTAGTTATCCAATCTCAATATCTCTTTAGCATCGGTTTTCACTTCGTCTATCCACTCTTACTCGGTCTTCCTACTGCCCGACGTTCCACCGTAGTTTCACTATGCATTCTACTTCGTGCTCTGTCATTATCCAGTCTTATAAGGTGACCTGCCCAGCGCAATCTTTGTATTATTGCATAATTTGCCCACTTTTAACTATAGGCCTGGATCACGCGTACCAAAAAAAATTGATAAAAATCAAGCTGAAATTTTTTTAATAACTTAACGGTGTCTAGTCGTACAAACTTTGATCTACGCGAACACTGTAACACGGGAAGTTTTAATTATTGTGGAACATTATTTTAATTGTGGAACGTATCATCCTGACAAGTTTATGATTGTGAAAACAAGCAGGTTGTTTTTAAGTTTGTTCAACAGCAAAGTTTATAAGTACGTAAATCGTTCAGCTGGACATAGGGAATATACATGGAGAGAATTGTGGCAACTGCGCTAAACTGTGTTAGTCGAAGCTTCTGTTCGAGTACGAGTTTTTGGTGCAATAGGGCTGTTTGAACGAATAGAATGAGTGACTTTTGAAGCAAGGCTGTCCATAAATAAATCAAAAACAAAGTTTATGATTAATGAGTTAATAATTTTACTTTAATTTTTAAAATATTTTTTATTTAAAAACTAATTTTAAAACTAAACAGTTTTCTCATTCCCTTGGGCCAAATATATTCAGCTACATTGTCGTATTTTGACATTTATTTGTGTCAGTCGAAATGAGTTGTGAATTTTGAGTGCCCCTTAATGCTAATAACCATATTGTCATCGAGAGAGCTCAGTTGCCACAAGTATCTCAATATAATACAATGTATGTATTTATGTATCTAAATATATACAATATATATGTTCCCTATGTCCAGCTGAACGATTTACGTACTGTATAATATATGAAACAAGCTGAAAATGCGAGCATTATCATAACGAAAACTTTATTTACGTATTTTAATTCAAAATATGGAAAATTTGCTAATATGAAAAGTTGTTCAGAATTAAAAATTATGTTTTAACCCGGGAGTAGTCGCGCTCACTTCTGTAACGTCGATAGTCGCGTGTGAGATTCTATCTCAAAATAGGAATTTAAAACAAATTTTTATTTTGTACTATTTTTATCTACTTTTTATATTGAAAATATATATTTCTAACAATTTTACTAAAAAAACCTCTGTTAACGGCCACCTGCCAACATCGGCCACCTGCCAACATCGGCCACCTGTCCTAACGGCCAGTTTAAAAATTTCTCAAACCAATTATATGTAGACTACAAAAACTGGCAATACCGTCTACCTTTCTATATCGGCCAATAGTTCTTTCATTTTTAGTGGCAGTTACTGACAAATTTTACTGTACAGTAAAACCTGTATTAACGGCCTCCTGCCAACATCGGCCACCAGTCCTAACGGCCAGTTTAAAAATTCCCCAAACCAATTATATGTAGACTACAAAAACTGACAATAGCGGCGACCTTTCTATATCGGCCAATAGTTCTTTAATTTTTAGTGGCCGTTACTGTCAGGTTTTACTGTATTACGAAAAAGGATGAAATGTGAGATTCTATCTAACGGCGCGACTACTCGCGGGTTAAAGCTAATTGGCTCTCCCCAAAGCCATAAATTCCACAAAAAGAAGAAGAAAAAAAAATTTCTACGCATTACTACACCCTTCCTCGAGGCACTTACGAAATTTTTTCAAAATTGCAAAATTTTTCATCAAGTTATCGCGAAAAAGGATAAAAATTGAGATTCTATCTCACCGCGCGACTACTCGCGGGTTAATGTGCAATTATATCCTTCTAATTTAACCCTGGAAGCTCACACTTGGGTGTGAGATACCCATCGCGACACTTAACTGCATGTATCTTGCGCAGCTGCATTTCAATGGTAATGCTGTTTTATGTAAATTCCAGTCTCTAGTCTGCCAAGGACGGGTGTGTAGTTGCGGTATCATTTGAGCGAAATTTTTAATCACGAAAATTTATTGAATACAGGCTAGGGTATGTAGCACCCATGTGTGAGGTTTGCGATCAAGTGTGCGTTCAAGTTAATGACCTAACAACACAACATCCCACAAATTTAGTAAAGCAAACTAGGTGTTATTTTTGCAAAGACAAAGATGGAAAAGCACAGACTGCATGCTCGGCTTGCTATAAAGCATAATGAATGGAGCATAGAGCCACACTGTCTTATGAATGTAGTCACTAAAATGAGTGAAACTAAAATACGTGGCTAAGAATGAATATGAGTTCTATAATCAAAAGGTGTTATATTTTAGATAGAAAGACCATTTTGTTGTTAAATTAAATTAAAATATTTTAAATTATCTTTCCGGTTTTTTAGAAAATGTTTTTTAATTATTTTTATGTATTTTTAATATTTTTTTGTTTTGTGTTACTACAAATATGAGAGAGAAAATAAAATGATTCATTTAATTATTTTTATGTATTTAATAGTGATTAGAGAGTCTCTGGAAATAATAAAATAATTACTATTTTTTATTTCTTCACAAAAAATCATTAGGTATCTAATACCCATGTGTGCGATTTATTTAAAAAAAAAATAGGTGTGATCTTCCAGGGTTAAATGTTGTGAACTATAAAGGTACTTTACTCTTGATCGAAATTCATATTTTTTATATACCTCGTATAAAATTAATAAAATTTTATATATGATGGTTGCATCATAAATCTTAGACCATGAAGAGCTTTTTATGAAGAATAATTTTTCTTCGTCAAATTAAAAATAAAAGAGTTATAAATGAAAATGTTGTTGGTATCCATAGTTTGAGAAAAATCTTCAAATATTTTTTTCCATTAGAAGGATGTAATTGCACACATATAAGACCATAATTTTTTATTTCAAACAACATTTCATATATTCGGTTCGCTAGACTCAGACACAACTGGCTAGTGATTTTAGTCTGAAATTTTGCCAATTCGACAAAAAAAAATAATTACTAAATAGTTAATAATTACTAAATAATTAGTAAATTTGCCAATTTCGGCAAAATTGACAAAAAACAAAAAATTACCTACTAAAATAACTAACCAGTTGTGTCTGAGTTTAGCGAACCGACTATAATAACAATTTTCATTTCATAACAAATGGAACAGTCCATTTATCATTAGGTAGTCCCATTAGAGGGTAGGCCGTGTACTCGTATAAACCTTTTTAAAGTTAATAAATTATTGCTTTCAAAATACACTCAAATTTTATTTTTGAACATCTTATTTATTTTATATAATAATTAAATTCACTATCAAATGTCATTGATATTTTATTAATACTTAATTTAAAATTTAGTTTGACATTCACGAAATGTCAAACTCAAATGTAAAGAACCTATGCTTGGCTTAACAAATTCAGAATAAAAAAACTAGCCTACTTACTATAAACGATTTCAGCTGACCTTTAGTGTATCGGCGGAAAATAAAAGGAAGTGACGTCACATTTTAGACTTTGAGGTCGATTATCTCGAAGACAGTTAGAGATATCGAAATGCCGTTTTCAGATTCGGATTCAGAAGCTAAAACTACATATGAATTCATTGATAAATCTGCTCTAAGTATTGCAGGAGCGGCGACGCAATAACACACAGACTTTGCGAATTTATAAACGAAAAGTTTTCGTTAAAAATGTTTGTCCGACAAATATGTTAGGATATCTAGAGTTTATTAAAAGGGTAACAAATCAATTGGAAGTTCTGTCCGACAAAATACTTGGGACGTTTTCGAATTCTGATGTTCGAAACCTGTTCCACAATTAAGACTTCTCCTGTTTCAGTGTTCCCGTACATCAAAGTTTGTTCGATTAGAAACCATTAAGCTATTAACAAATTTTCAGCTTGCTATTAATCAACTTTTTTTGGTACGGGGGATCCAAACCTATTAGTTATTCTAACCAATTTTATTTTTATGGAAATCATATTTTTGGTACATTTGAGTTAATTTTTGTTGTTTTAGGGAGACTATGTAAAGAAAAATCAATTTGGTGGTGCTGTTATTTATTCAATAGATGGTGACGATAATACCCGTTTATGTAATTTAGATAAATATGTCTTACTGAAGCATTTACATGGTGGCATGGGACATGATTTAACGTGGTTAAAAGACTGAAGTTGACTAGTTGACTGAAGAAGACTAATTCACTGAAGTTCGAAAATAAATTTTAATATGTTAACATTTAATTAATAAACCATTAAATATAAATATGTGAAATAAAACTGTACGAATTTATAAAAGTTTTTCTTTAATTAAAGTTACTTATCTAAACCAACACCATTGATAGATACATATATCCAACACAGACGAATATACCAAGGAACATGGAGATCGCCAGATTGAAAAATTGTAACCGAAATAGATCGTGTCCGCGTTGAAAAAGACATGGAAAATATAAAAAGAACAGAAGAATATACAGAGGACCAGATGTGGACATAGATCACTTTATAGTCAGAATAAAAATGAAGCAGCTTTTACCAGTTCTTATAAACCAACAGAAAAAAAGTATAAAGCAACTAAACATGTTAGGCGACTATCAGATAAAGAACAAATATGAAATAATAGTCAGCAGAGAATTAGATAATATTGCAGAAAATGGAAGTATTGAAGACACACGGATGCAAATAAAAGTATCTGCATCTTCTTCTTGCAATGCCGACTCCAGTAATGAAGATCGTCTATTAGCATTGCAAATTCGTCTCTTTCTTCTGCTTTTCTGAAAAGCGTCTATATATTTAACCCGGTTCAGTCGTGAGTGTTTTTCTGCCAGGATATTTTTCGTCTAACAGGACCACTTTTCCTTCCATTTTTCCCTTAGTAATCAGCTGTAAAGCTGATGAACCCTAAATATTATTCAGGTCTATGCTCCAACAAGTGACAAGCCGGAGGATGATCAAAAGGAAAACGTGACAAGAAAAATAGACATCTCAAAACAGAAGAACCCTGAAAGGAAAAAAGGAATAAGTGTCAAAGGTTGACAAAGAAATAGAAACGATAGAGAACTTGGTACAGACAGACGTTGAAGTAACGTGGACTGCTCTGAAAACGAAAATAACAAAGATATAAGAAGAAGACATCGGGTTCATGAAAAACAATAGAAAACAAGAATGAATAATACAAGAGATCGTGGACTTCATGGACGTAAGAGGAACCCATATAACAAATCCAGTAGAATACAAATGAATTAATAAAATCATTATAGTTATATTATAAATACATAATTATTTAAATTATAAATTATTGGAGAAAAGTGCAGAGAAGCTAAAGAAAATTGGATATCAGCAAAATGATTATAAATCGAACAACCATAGAAAAAAGTGTTGTGTGATTTGGTAGAATGCGATCTTACCCTTCAAAAAAATATGTCACGTATTTCAGCACCTGTTTAATTGGAAGGATACTACAAATCTGGCCTCCACATAAGTGGTCTGTAGCTTCTACATGATAGGTGTGAAATTTTAAACATTCTTGCTGTTGATTGGATAGGAAGAGTGGCATAATCTAGCCTCCATGCTAGGTACATCATAGCCTCCATAAGGTACTTCCAACATTTAATATTTTATTTATTCAAGTGGACAATAAAGGTAAAACACAAACAACTTTTGATTCTTACTTATTTATTTAAACAATAATGTGACATTTTACATAGAAATATGAGTAATTTGGATTAAATAAATGTTTACTTGTCGAATTTTTCCACCGTCTGCACACAACACTGAACGGAGCCATTAGACCTAACAACAAAACGTGAAATAAAATGTGTATTTTAAAACTGTTGGATAAACAGTACCTACAATCAGAAAAACTTACCTTTAAAAAGGTACTCGATTATGAAATAACAAAAATATCAAAAAACACGACTGAATATAAGCTTTTTATGGTGACACAAATACATCACATAACCGACCATATAAAATAAGTGAACGACAACGAACGAACGAACACGAACACAGATTACAGATTCACAGATAGCGCAGGATTTGTCAAAAGTCATGTTCCACCAATCACAAGGCCGACATCAGCGCCTCTGACTAAATGGAAGGAAAATAAATACGATTACATGTTTTTTATTAGAGTGAGCGGGGCATGCGAACAACTTCAGAAAGATACGACATCTCTAATATCTATAAAAAAATGACAGAAATGACATATAAAATGACGTAGAAAGAATCGGGTTATCGAAAATCCGGATTAGCAGGAGAATATGGTAAAAATTAATAAAATACGGTATACTTACAGGTAAACTACGTTAGAATTGAAATAACATGAAATATAATAATATATAAATATGCACAGTACCTATAGTATTTTTACTACAAAAGCGATATTACGTAGGTCAAAATTTTTGACGTAAGAGAACTGTCAAAACATTAGAATGTGACTTTTCATTAGTCATGTTTATGTTTAATTAATTGTAGTTATGTTTATTAATAAACATGGCAATAATGAAAAGTCACATTCTAATGTTTTGACAGTTCTCTTACGTCAAAAATTTTGACCTACGTAATATCGCTTTTGTTGTAAAAATACTATACACATCTAAATTACTAAAAACACGCAAACACAAACCTAAGCAAACGGAAGCGAACAATACAATACTGTATTCATACAGTCACAATCTGAACGATGTTTTGTTATTATGTATTAAGAACAGTGAAAACTAAGACCATTGATTAAAAAAGAATTTTTTAAATAGTCTTTCTTAAACAATGCTAACACAGTTTGAAATAAAAAATAAAGGAATACTACAGACAGGTGCCTGTTGTTTCTTGCCGGCTTGTGCCATGAGTCATTTTTACTATCGTATAGTTCAAATTACACAAGTACGCATTATCTCTCAAATATATTATATACATACATTTTTATTTGTTGAAATGTTTTTCTGATATTTATCTATTTTGATGGGAAATAAGCCACAATTAAATTGAAAAAATAATGTTATTAACATTTCGACGCCAAGAACGGGTGTCATTGTCAAAATACAAAATATGTACTTAAAATCAAAATGTTTATCTGATGAAAATGGGTCTGGGTTAGCCGGACTTCCGGGTTATCGGGGTCCGACTTATCGGGGTTCCACTGTATTACATACAGCTGCGAAGTATGGCATATGAAGGAGAAATAAAAGAAATGTTATAGGTCACCGAAATGGATTTCTGGAAAATAGCTGCAGGAAGATCAAGGAGAGAACATGTCACCAATGGACGGATACGGGAAATAATAAAGGTCACACATACAATAAATGACGAAATCAACGACATACAACTAAGATGGTTTAGTCACGTACAAAGAATGCATGAGGACAGAATCCCAAAACAAGTACAAAATTCGAAACCTCAAGGTAGAAGAAGAAGAGGTAGACCGAGACAAAGTTGGCAGGCAGGAATAAACAAAGCCATGGATGAAAGAGGTCTTCAAGTAGATTAATGTGCGGACAGAGAGAAATAAAGAACGGATATCGGAACACGGAGTAGGGATGGGAAAAACCTGCCGGTTTAAACCTAAAACCGGTTTTTTACTTCGCAATAATCGGTTTTACCGGTTGTTTTTTGTCCCGGTTATAACCGGTTTTTTTCTTTTTAAAGTAAAAACCGGTTATTAGGTTTTTACGGTGATTAGGATTAGATTAGGTATTATTTTGGATCCCAATCATAATTATTATTCTCAAGTAATTATTTCAAACAAAACCATAATTTAAATTTTATTTTATTTTATAAAATACAGAAGCAAACTGAAAGTGCAATCTCACATCAGCCAGAAACAATTATTAAGTTTTATTATAATATTTCCTTTAAAAGGTATTTGTAATCATAATATTTACATAAGAAGTGATCTGGTTGAATTAGACGCAAACATCATCTATTTTTCACACTTAACTCTTGACATTGAAAGTAGGTGAATGACTTTTTCTGATTACCAAAAATAATGCTCTGACTAGGAATATCGAATTACTGATTACGAATACGAATCTCCAAGAATTTCGCTACGTTTTCAAAACGATACACTCATACAGGAAGTATTAAATGAGTTAAAATGTACCTATTAGACAAATATACAAACGTGTTAAGGTGATACAGTAACGATCAACAGGTAGCCAAAACGCGTTCCAAGATTGCGGCTGTAATTTTGAATATTTTTTCGAGATATTTGGCACACGTATTCGTAATATAATAAAGAATGGCGGTACAGAGCCCAATTTGCAAAATATATTAATATGTGGAAATTACTCTGTAATTAAATAAAATATTAAAAAACGAGCCTGTACCGCCATTAAGAAGAACAAAAAAATACACTTTCTTCAAATAAACTTTTTTATCCGATGCCTAGATTTTGTGTCATTTTGGAACTACTAATGAAATAAAAATTTTTAGTAGTTCCAAAATGACACAAAATCTAGACATCGGATAAAAAAGTTTATTTAAAGAGTGTATTTTTTTGTTCTTCTTAATGGCGGTACAGGCTCGTTTTTTAATATTGTATTTAATTACAGAGTAATTTCCACATATTAATATATTTTTCAAATTGGGCTCTGTACCGCCATTCTTTATTATATTACGAATACGTGTGCCAAATATCTCGAAAAAATATTCAAAATTATAGCCGCAATCTTGGAACGCGTTTTCGATACCTGTTGATCGCTACTGTTTCCTCTTAAAAGTAATACATGTTCTTTCGATAGTAATAATTTTGATCATATTAATATCGAGTCGAATGGAGTATCGCAAACTAAAGTGTATTGTAAATGTAACTTTGTAACCTATTGGATTAAAAAAACCAAAAACCGGTTTTTCCAAAAACCGGGTTTTTTGGCCGGTTATAACCGCCAGGTTAAAGCGTAAGCAAAAAAGCCGGTATAACCGAAAACCGGTGTTTTGTCAAAAACCGCCATCCCTGACACGGAGAACGTTGTAAACCGATAATATATTATATATCAGAGCAAATCAGATAGAACTGTCAGTTCTGTGACAACGAAAAGAAACGGTAGAAAATATACTTATACTAGGCAAATGTGGAGCACAGTTCTGCAAACGACAAAAATTCCTAGAAGGGGCCACTCTAGAGCCCTTTGACATAGGAAACAAGTCACCTAGGACGCTAATCAACTTCATCAGAACATAGGCGTAACCAGGGGAGATTTTGGAGGTTATAACCCCCCCCCCCATTGGATGTACTTTGACCTCTGCTTAACACCATAGCCCTTAGAGACCTTCCAGCAGTTGTAACCCCCCCCCCCCTTTCAGGTAGTTGTAACCCCCCTCTTTCAGGTAGTTGTAACCCCCCCTTAAGGTCATTCTGGTTACGCCTATGCATCAGAAGTATTGGCATCCTAGAGAAATGCGGAGAGGCTGAATGGTTTTAACGACCTCACATAATCTAATCTTATAGTATTGGGCGCGTTCACCAGATGTAAACGTTGGCAATCAGTTTGCGCTTTATGGTTCTGAACGACTTGCTAACGTCAAACATGTTTGGAAAGCGGTCGCCATTTTTGCAAACATAAGATATTTAAGTTGAACTTTGCAAACGTGTTGAATATTGAAAAAATATGGCGGGAATTTGAATTGTATATATTGTAGAATATATTGATAAGGGTTTTATAGTTTTATATATAAAATTAAGGCTACTGAAGACATTCTGCTACGTTATTATCTATTAAATAAATTTTCTTTTTTCCTTTAATAAAAAAAAATAAATTCAAAAACGTATTTATTGAGAAAATTTATTTTAGGTTACATTCAAACCAAGCGAGCAAAATGTCAAATTTTAACCTAAACAACCAACCGTTCAGCTCGCTGTCAACAAGTTTAGAATCAAAGCACAAACATTTGTGAACCTGTTTGCATCTGGTGAACGCAGTCATTGATACATTTTGTCCACATCTACTCATAATAGTCTCCTGTATTTATTGATTATTTATATTGATAATATTAACTGAATGTTAACTGAATTTTGAGTTTCGGTAAAACCAATTTGGATAATACCTCACAGATACCAAGAAACTCTCGAAGTATATTTTGTTGAATTGCAAAAAAACCAAATAAACAATAAATAATATATTCAGTTCAAGTTGAAGTTCAAATCCTATCAGGTATGTCGTGATAAAATATTAGTCTTGATAAATGATCATTAAAAAACCGGTTGTGAATTGTGATGTTGGAAAACTAACAGAAATGAAACTGACTATAATCTTTAGCCTCGGGAATTACCAGTAATCAAAGTGGAATCCTAAATTACGATAGACGCTGGTATTCGTTGTTGTAATGTGCTTTTGTTAGTATGGAAGTGAATGGTAGTTTATTGTGTTTATGGTTTAGTTTTATAGGTTAGTTTACACTTACAATATCAATATTACAACTTAAGCAACTAAGTAAATAACGCTTACTTGTTTTCGATATTTCAATATTTACCCACTCACCATTGCTTGAAGTCTTCATCCTCCGACCTGTCAAACAATAATCTCTAATTACTCTAAGTTGCAAGTAAATAGCTAGGTACCCATATTTTTTTTTTAAAAGTTGTTTCGTTCAAAAACGTTTACTGCAAAATACTCTGCTTACTAAGTGGCATTACAAAGGTTCCATAACTAGAATACATATTAGACAAACTTCTGTAAGAAATCAAGAATTCAAGAAAGGAAAATACATGCATTTTAATAAAATTCGATAGACATTCACTACAATTGTTGTTATTTTTCTTCACAATTACCGCTAAGCTGAATATACCTAAGTACTTTTAAATCCAGGGTACCACCGTGTACCAGCTTATATAAATATGTTAATGGCATAAAACATTAACATAATACGACCGATTACTTTTAATAGAAAATAAGTACATTAAAATAATTACATTAAAAGTAATTGATAATACGACCGTGCTAGTGTAACAACGTATATAGGCAATACTGTTTGACCAGAAGTATCTAGTAGATCATCATCATCATCAATAGCGTTACAAATCTTCGTGAGTCTTTGCCGCAATTACTATTGTCTTCCATGTTTGTCGGTCCTGTGCCACTATTTCCCATTGTTTTATTCCCGTTTTCTCCAGCTCATTCTGACTGCATATTTCCACATTTTTCTAGGTCGTCCTACAGACCTCCCATCTGGTCTTCCAAAATAACATTGTTTAATAACAGGCGATTGTTGTTACTGCGTATCACATACCCTGCCCATCTTAGTCAATTGGCCTTTATATATCTGACGAGATTTTCTTTTGCGAATAAAGACTCTAACTCGTTATTGTCTCTGCGTCTTCATTCGTTTGTCACGCTGTCTCTGCAAGGGCCATATATCATTCGAAGGATTTTACGTTCCCACACCAGCAATTTATTTACTTCTCTTTTTATTAGCGTCCCTGTTTAGCTTCCATGTGCAAATGGTAGTCGTATTGTGATCTTATATACCTGGATTTTTGCACCTCACGAGAGAAGTTTTGACGTCATTAGATATTGCATTGCAAAGAAAGATATGTTTCCCGCTATTATTCGCGTTTTAACTTTTCATTCTATTTTGTTGTTATTGGTGATTGTTGCTCCCATATATTTAAAATCTTTAACCACTTCGAACCATAAAGGTAAAGGGGGGTAAAGGGGTAGAATGCGAATATATGGAGTTGATTCCAGTTTACTCCACTTAGCCTCTTCTACTCAAATCCGACTCTCACCTTCACGCTGGTACCTCCTGTTAAACCGAGCAACCCCGCCGGAGATCCGGTATCAAACCCGGGTGGAAAGTGGGGTCGGGAACGGACGAGAGCGGGTGAAATGGTCCTCCGAAAAGGGGGTTGTGCTATGGGCCGGCGTCCCGTACATATGAAAATTTTGAAGCCACGAAACAGAAACTATTGCCTCGGAACAAGACGGATACTCGATATAAACGACACACGCAACGGAATAAGAATATTTGCATAGGTACGTGGAATGTGTTAAGTTGGTACAGACCTGGAATAGCGACAAGAGCCATTAGACAACTGCAAGAATATAACATGGATATAACAGCAATACAGGAAATAAGATGGACAGCAACGGGAAATTTAGAAATGGAAGATGTTATAGTCTTTTGGTCGGGTAGTGAGAACAGACATGAATACGGATGTGGATTCGTAATTGCAAAAAGATTAAAAACGGCAGTGATAGATTTCAAGCCAATAAACGAACGTATCTGCTATATTAGACTCAAAGGTAAGTGGTTCAATCTCACTATATTCTCAATTTATGCCCCAACAGAAGATGCCGAAGAAGATAGGAAGGACGAATTTTACGAATTACTAGACCAACAGTATAAAGCAGCGCCAAAACATGACATCAAAATAGTAATGGGGGACTGTAATGCTAAACTAGGTAAGGAAGACTATTTAAGAGAAGTAATTGGTAAACATAGCCTACACGATACAACAAATGATAATGGACACCGGCTAACACAATTCGCAATATCTAATAACATGATTATTAAATCCACCCAATTTGAAAGAAAGGACATTTACAAGGTCACATGGGTGTCAAATGATGGAAGAACACGTAACCAAATAGATCATGTCCTCATTGATGCAAGACACTCTAGTAGCATTATTAATACACGAAGTATGAGAGGAGCTGACAGCGATAGTGATCATTTTCTTGTAAAATCAAAGTTGAGAACACGAATATCAGTACAGAAGATGGAGCAACAAGAACAAAGAGAAAGATGGGACATAGAAGCTCTTCAAACACCAAGTAAAGAACTGGAGTACCAAGTAGCCATAAGCAACAGATTTCAATTGCTGGGAGAGGAAGACCAAAATGTAGACCTAGGAGATGCATGGCAGCGAGTGGCATCAGTAATAGAACAAGCAGCGAAAGAAACCATTGGGAAAAAGAGGACTCGCCCAAAACAGAAATGGTTTGACAAACAATGCGAAGAAATGCTGGAAACAAAAACTCACAAAAGAATGAAAATGCTACAAAACCCTACAGATGAGAACAAAGCAGATTTTCGCAAAACGAGGGCACAGACAAGGCAACTACTCAGATCTAAAAAGAGAAGCTACATAGAACAGCAAATACGATTAATGGAAATAAGTGGCGAGAGGAATCAAATAAGAAAATTCTTTAGGGAAGTGAAGACAGTCAGACAAGGTGGAAATGTTGGGGTAACACAAGCTATGAGAAATGAAGCAGGTGAACTGATAATGATGGAAACAGAAATCGTAGAGCGATGAAAGGAATACTTTCGGAATTTACTAAATATTGAAAGTGAGATGGAGGAATCAGAGACTACATTTCATTCTGCAGATGTGGAAATACCACCACCAACACTCCAACAAGTAAAGAATGCAATAGCATCTCTTAAAGATCACAAAGCACCAGGAAATGATGGTATGAATGGAGAATTGATAAAAAAAGGAGGAAACGTTTTACATCAAAAATTGTATGACATTATTCTCAGAGTATGGCAACAGCAGAAAATGCCTAGAGAATGGAATGGAAGCGTTATAATACCCATGCATAAGAAGGGAAATAAAGAGCAATTCCGAAACTACAGAGGCATATCGCTTATTAGTACAGCGTATAAGATTCTATCAATTATCTTACTAAAGAGACTCACTCCGTATTCGGAAGATATTCTAGGCGACTACCAATGCGGCTTTCGAAGTGGAAGGACAACAATAGATCAAATATTTACCATCCGACAAATATTAGAAAAAAACTGGGAATTCAACCGAGATGTACACCAAATCTTCGTAGATTTCCAGCAAGCATATGACTCGATAAAAAGAAGCAGACTATGGCTAGCAATGCTTGAAATGGGAATACCAAGAAAATTAGTGCAACTCACTCAAATGTGCGTGGCAGACTCATATGCACAGGTAAAGATAAGAAACAGAATATCGATGCCATTTAGTATAACATCAGGGCTTAGACAAGGAGACCCTTTATCACCATTGCTATTCAATTTGGCTTTAGAATACGCAGTAAGTAAAATATCGTCTGAACTAACAGGGGGATTCGCAAATCTAGGATCAAAACTATTGTTGGCCTTTGCCGATGATCTAGATGCAGTCGCTCATTCTACAAGAGACGTAAGAGAGGTGTTTTCACAGCTCGAGGAGGAAACAGGTAACCTGGGCCTTCGAATAAATGAAGAGAAGACGAAATATATGCTGGTGACCAAAAATCCAAGACCAAGAGTTAGGCAGAACGTAACTATTAATGACCACAACTTTGAAGTAGTAAAAGAGTTTAAATATCTGGGAGCAGTAATCACAGAGGACAATCACATAGAAAAAGGGGTCTCAGCAAGAATAGCTGCGGGAAATAGAGCATTATACTCCCTATCATCATTATTAAGATCTAAGCTGCTGAAAAGACAATCTAAATTAAGACTGTACATGTCAATTATTCGCCCAGTTGTTACATATGGGAGTGAAACATGGACTCTACATCAGCGAGAAATAAATAAATTGCTGATATTTGAAAGGAAAGTCCTCAGAATGATATTTGGTCCTCAAAGAGATGAATTGACAGGAGAGTGGAGAAGGCGCCGCAATGCTGAATTGGTGACTCTATATGGTACTGAAAACATCGTCAGACATATAAAAGCTAATCGGATAAGATGGGCAGGTCATGTCCCATATAGCACACAAAGTCCAAACGTCCATGGACCAAAACTGTACGTACTATGTACGTACATTACGGGACGTCCATTGGACGTTTGATTTCAACGTACATTGGACATCCATTTGTGGTCCATGGCATGGATATTTTACACAAAACGCGACTATTATATTAAGTCCCAATACAAACTAAATGAGAATCTTCTTGACAACGTTGTCGCTCTTCGCGCTATCGGTCGTGAAAAGTAGTATTAGGCAGGTACTTTTAGGGGATTATTGCTGTTAATTGTTGTGGAATACTGAAGGAGGGTTTATTTATGATAATTCACAGAATGGCAAACCAGCTTGTAATATACAACAACCGTACTGACTCTAAAATCTAAAAATAGTTTGGAACAGAAACAGAACAGAGATTAAACCTCTTTTAATGTGCATGCTTATGCTTCCTAGGGCGTCATTATCTGAATCTCGTCTTTATGAAAATACATCCTGTGATATATTTGTGTTTTCTGTTTATCGTGCAAGTGCAGTCGTGCATTAATGAAGTTCCTATAATAAAGTATATATTATAATGAAGTTATAGTAAAGAGAAATAAAAAAGGTCTTTTTTGTAATATTTTTAAGTATAAGTTTAGTATTATAAGGAACTATTTCCTATAAAGGCTTTTTGCTATGTATTCACAAAATTATGGATACTAGATTGCTTTCTGAAAAGTGCCCTACAAATGTCCATAAGACGTACATTGAATGTACAATACAACGTACAATGTACGTTTGTAGCGGACGTTCTATGGACGTCCAATTTTGTGAAATCTGGACATTCGTTGGACGTCCATCGGATGTCCATTGTACCTTAGCGGGATGTCCATTGGACGTTCCAATGCACACAGATGTACGTCCATTGGATGTCCATAAAACGTACTTGTGCTATCTGCTTCCCACATTTTGTTGGAATGTCCATTATACTCGTGTTTTAGATCACCCCTTATTCGATCATTTGTAGAGAATACCGAGAGCTTTTTTCTGTTTTTAAATACAACCCATTCTCCCACTGAGATTAAGGAACTGTGTACATTTTTTATTAATGCACTCAGATTGCGTTCATTTATATTAAATGAATAATTGTAACCAAATCTCCATTAAGCGTCGACTATTTATGTGTAATAATTTGTACTCAACCTCTTGTTATATGATTTTTCATTAGAAACAATAAACATATCTATCTATCTATCTATCTATCTATCTATCTATCTATCTATCTATCTATCTACTTGTGCTATCTGGGGTAGTAAGATCAGAGGAAGACATAGTGCTAAAGACAGTGTTCTTCGAGAGACCAGACGGTAGAAGACCAGTGGGCCGTCCCAGAAAAAGATGGAAGGATGATGTTGAAACCGATCTATCTAGGATTGGGGTACAACAATGGCAAATCGAAGCGCAAGATCGCAGACGATGGAGGGCCATAGTGGATGCGGCGAAGACTCACCCCGAGTTGTAAAGCCAGTCAAGAAGAAGACTTCGAACCATATGAACACACAGGTTTTAAAGAAGAATATTCAAATTCTGATCACCTGCTAACCACAAAAATATTTATAGAACAATATAACAAATACAAGTTTTCCGTTTTCATAGCATTTGTAGACTATGAGAAAGCTTTCGACACCATAGAACACACGACCCTAATAAACGCAATGCAAAATAAGTAGAATAGAGAGCAGACATATTTAGACGAAGCAATAAAGCACTAAAATCGGCCTTACCTCCGAAAAAAAAGGACAAGACGGATCTTAATAATTCTTTTTGCATTCGATTCGTGAATGCTTCAGGAAACTTTGTGACCCCGAGCCATACAAAAAATGCATTCTGAAAGTGCATCTCAAACAGACAATAAAAAAATTCAGAATTCGTCAATTATCGGCGGAAATGAGTTCAATTTTGTTATTCGGGGGGTTTTTGAGGTCGCTGAAAACGAATATGATGTCGAAAGTGGACTTCGGAGTACCTGTTGCCAAGGGTACCTACTGTTTAGCTCTCTTGTGGAGTTTTCGGTAAAAAATTTATTGAAAAAGTAGTCAAAAATAATTACTCGGGGATTTTTGGGGTCGCTAACGGCGAATATGACATCGGAAGCGATATCCGGAATACCTGGTGCCCAGGGTACCTACTTCTTATAGAGCTTTCGGCAAATTAATTAAAAAATTAGCCAAAAATCATTACTTGGGGTGTTTCTGGGTAGCTGACGACGAATATGACATCGGAAGTGATCTACGGAGTACCTGGTACCCAGGGTACCTACTGTTTAACTCGTTTTCTGGAGTTTTCGGCAAATTCATTAAAACATTAGTCAAACATAATTAGTTACGAGATAAACAGTAGGTATCCTGGGCACCAGGTACACCGGAGATCACTTCCGATGTCATATTCGTCGTCAGAGACCCCAAAAACCCCTAAGTAATGAATTTTAACTAACTGTTTAATGAATTTGCCAAAAACTTCAGGTAAAACGAGGTAAACAGTAGGTATCCTGGGTACCAAGTAGTCCGTAGAGCACTTCCGATGTAATATTCGTCGTCAGCGACCCAAAAGACCCCAAGTAATGATTTTTGGCTAATAATTATTTAATGAACTTGATGAAAACTCCATAAGAAGTAGGTACCCTGGGCACCAGGTATTCCGGAGATCGCTTCCGATGTCATATTCGTTGTTAGTGATCCCAAAAACACCCGAGTAATTATTTTTGACTAATTTTTTAATAATTTTTTTGCCGAAAACTCCACAAGACGAGGTAAACAGTAGGTACCCTGTGCACTAGGTACTCCAGAAATTACTTCAGATGCCATATTCGCCGTTAGTGACCCCAAAAACCCCCCGAGTAATGATTTTTTACTAATTTTTAATGAATTTGCCGAAAACTCCACAAGACGAGGTACACACAAGGTACCCTGGGCACCAGGCACTCCGGATATCACTTCTGACATCCTATTCGTTTTCAGTGACCCCAAAAACCCCCGATTAAAAAAATTGAACTCATTTCCGCCGATAATTGACGAGTTCTGATTTCTTTTTGTCTGTTTGAGATGCACTTAAGAATGCATTTTTGTATGCAGTTTTTCAATATTATATCATGGGTTCAGTTCAAAAAAGTTTCCTGGCATAGTCACGAATCGAATGCAAAAATAATTATTAAGATCCGTCTTGTCCTTTTTTTTTTCGGAGGTTCAGTACTTTATTGCTTCGACTAATTAACTTAATAATGGAAGCTATGAACCACGCTACAGCTAGATACTACCTAAATGAAAATGAATACACGAACTCTGTACCATTAAACATAGGAGTCAAACAGACACTCTATCACCCAAACTGTTTACCTTAGTTTAGGAGGACGTTTTTAAAAAACCTAAATTGGAAATATAAGGAAATAAACATCATTAATGGCCGTTACCTTAGTAATCTATGATTTACGGATGACATAATCCTTATAGCTACTGACCTAAAAGAACTGCAAACCATGCCTTTAGAACTACATTATACCGAATCCTCTAAAATAGGACTGAATATTATTTTAAACAAAACAAAAGTCATGCACTCCGAAAAATCTGTGACAATAATAAATGACAAAGTTATAGAAAAAGTTGAATATTATATTATACAGGGTGTCCAGAAACTCTACCGACAAACGAAGACAGGAGATTCCTCAGATAATTTTAAGATAATTTAACCCAATTCACCTAGTCCGAAAATGCTTCCTAAGGGAGCTAGAGCTCTTTGAAGACGGCGTCATGTAATTAGTTTTTCTTAAATACCTCCAGAAGGCTTCTATTTAGAAAAACGAAAATTGGTATACACATTTACTTTCCAGAAATGAATCGATTCCATCTATTGCTAATTTCTAGTACAGGTCATAGGCGTCCGTTTTGGGTAGGGCAACGGTTATTTTATCGCCTAACTTTTTGTCTTTAATTTTTAAGCATTTTTGACTCTGAATTATTTAATTGTGACTTATTCTAGTACTAAAAGATACTCTTAGTTTAAGTCGATAGGACACACCGTTTTCTAGAAAAATCGATTTGAAAATTTTTCGTTCCTTGAATTTAAAAAAAAAAGATTAAAAAAAAACTATTTAGAAAGATGAAAACTGGTACATTTATTTATATTCCAGAGATTAATCGATTTCATTAATGGCGAATTTCTAGTACCGGTCATAGGCGTCCGTTTTGGGTAGGTCAACAGTTATTTTATAGCATACCTTTATTGTCTTTAATTTTTAAATATTTTTGACACGAGATTATTCAATTATGAGATATTCGAGTACTAAAAGTTACTCTTGCTTTAAGTTGGTAAAATACATCGGTTTCTTTAAAAATTTTTTTAACTTTTTTTTTCAAATTCCCAAAACTAAAAACATTCAAATAGATTTTTCTAGAAAACGGTGTATCCTATCGACTTAAAGTAAGAGTACCTTTTTGTACTAGAATACCTCACAATTTAATAATCCAGTATCAAAAATGCTTAAAAGTTGAAGACAGAAAAGTTATGCAATAAAATAACCGTTGCCCTACCCAAAACGTACGCCTATGACCGGTACTAGAAATTCGCAATGGATGGAATCGATTCATTTCAGGAAAGTAAATAAATATACCAATTTTCGTTTTTCTAAATAGAAGCGTTCTGGAGGTATTTAAGAAAAACTAATTACATGGCGCCATCTTCAAAGAGCTCTAGCTCCCTTAGGAAGCATTTTCGGACTAGGTGAATTGGGTTAAATTGTCATAAAATTATCTGAGAAATCTCCTGTCTTCGTTTGTCGGTAGAGTTTCTGGACACCCT
This sequence comes from Diabrotica virgifera virgifera, assembly GCF_917563875.1. Classification (NCBI taxonomy): domain Eukaryota; kingdom Metazoa; phylum Arthropoda; class Insecta; order Coleoptera; family Chrysomelidae; genus Diabrotica; species Diabrotica virgifera. The sequence goes on from NC_065446.1 coordinate 101,422,679, forward strand.
GTATACTTATTACAAAAAATATTACTAAATAGGGAAATTCAAACGGAAGAAATAAAAAGAATGAGAAAGTTAGCATGCAGCATTGGGCAAGGTGAACTATATACTCATAATTCAACAAATTGAACTACATCTTAGATCTAAAGTTTTTGATGCATGCATTATTCCGATATTAACATATGGGGCACAAACATGGATAATAAAAAAGAATATACTTAGAGTCACTCATATTGCGATGGAAAGAGCAATGCTAGGCATATCACTTAAGGACAGGAAAGACACACATGAATAAGACAGAAAACCAAACTCATTGGTGTGGTACAAAAATCATTAACATTGAAATGGGAATACGCTGGATATGTAGCTAGGAGCGATGTAAACAAATGGCACAGAACAATTTTAACCTGGAGACAATACCAACACAAAAGACCCAGAGGCAGACCTCTTATGGGATTGACAGGTGAGCTGAAACGGACTGTCGGGATAAAATTGGCTACAAGTAGCGTACAATAAAAAATAATGGAAAGGAAGACTTGAAGAAGTTTATGTTCAGATGTGGACGTGAATGGTTAGATAAAGAAGAAGAAACCGTCATATTCGCCGTCATTCTTGTTTTGAAACGACAGTGTATCTTATTTTGTCAGCATTTATTTTTAGACCGTGGTTTAATGCAGCTTCCTCAAAGCTCTACAAAATATCCTTAACTTCTATAGGTCAAGAAATGAAGCATTTTGGCTCGCAATTTTTTCGTCCATGGATTTACTTGAAATATTAACAGAAAGTAGGCAATAGTCCAAGGATCATTTTCTATATCATGCCGCTGTACACTAAAACCTTGGGGGTGGTTGCCACCCTATCTGGGGGGTGGGAATTTTGTATTAAATTTTAACCATGGAAATCGATGGAATTAGTAATCCTAAGAAAAAAATATTCTTTACATTTTCTTCGTTAAGCTAATATTTTTCGAGTTATTCGAAAGTAATAGTTTTTCGACGAAAAAATCGACTTTTTTAGAGGGTTTTTTGGGAATACCTCGAAATATATGTATTTAAACAAAAAAAAACTATAGAAATCAAAATTTTATATTTTAGGAATACAAAGAAATTTTTTTTTATAATTTTTCTACGATCAATAAAAACGGAAATACTGCATGTTAAGGTTAGCTTTTTTCGTCAAATGCACAATTTGAAATATTCAAGGCCAAATAATGGTAAAACTTTGCACTTTTCGAGGAAAACTTGCAGAATCTTTTTTTTAAGCATACAACTAGACGTTTCAAAAAAAATAAAAATAAATTTCTAGCGTAAAAATAAACGACTTACGATCAAAATACGGTTGGTACCTACTTTTTTACGAAAAAATCAGTGAAAACAACTCCCTAACTACCCTCCTGATTAAAATCGATCTCCACTCTTCTCTAATTATTTTTAAATAGGTATTATAAATACAATTAAGAAGTTTGAGACCTATTTAAAATGCATAATTTTAGAGAAATTGGATTTTAAAAATAAATTGATTTGCTGTAATTTCGTATTTTTCACGTTTTTCTTCAAAATATCGCAGAAAATACTGGAGGTACGAGAAAAATGATAGAGTACTAAATTGTATCCTTTTTAATAGCTAAAATTTCTCTGTGCATAGATTTTCTTTCCAGTGAATATTTAGCGAGGTAAAGCTGTTTAAAGCCTTTATATACGAGCAAACACCACCTTATTCGAGCCGTTTAAAATTACTCCACTTAAAAATTCAGGGATCTTACGAAATTTAATTTACATAGTTTTAAAGCTCTTCAAAAACACTACAAAATCATATTTGAAAAATCATTTTACCACCTAAAATAAAGGAGCTATGTTTAAGAAACGAATTTTTTTTTTCGAAAAATTCGACTAACCTGCGTCGGAGTGTAATAGAGAATATTATTCAGTGTATATATGTTACAGTTCAAGTTGATTATCCAGTTGGAGTCGACTCCAACTAGTTGGAGTCGACTCTAACGGCTGGTTTCAGTAAAAGTTGATTATAAATATAAAATGAAGATTTATATTCAACATTTACTAGTAAAAGTAGACTCCAACTAGGAAAAGTATACTCTTCCAAATGCCATTTAGTAAAAGTTGATTCTGATTCACAGAAACAGCCGATTCTAGAAATTAAATTAATGTTACTGAATATGTTCAAATTAGTCTAGGCTGTATCGTCGTCCCCGTTAGTGAAATTACTCCGATTCGATTTTTTTGCACAAACTTACTCAAAAAGAGGTCCTTATAACAAATCTACTGGGTGCCAGGCGATAAATTGTTTAAACAATTTTTTTCAGACAAATTCACAAAAATAATTTTTTTACTTCGAACAATTTTCTTTTAGATCATTTGAGTTATTCTGAGCAAAAAAAGGTATTTTGTGATTTTTCTATAAAATTGAATGTTGTCGAGTTATACGCGATTTAAAATTTGAAAAATGCGAAAATGACCATTTTCAAGGCTTAATAACTCGTAAAATAGTTATTTATGTAACAAGTCAGGGCCTCGATTTTTGGCCCTTCGCTTCGTTATCGAACGTATTCGCTTCGTCTACTAAACGGGTCAAAAATGGAGGCCCTCTACAGTGACTCTTTATCGAACGAGTCTGATATTACGAGCAGCGGGAGCTAAGCGAGCGAGGCGAGTAACAGACGAGTTCGATAAAGAGTCTTTACTGACGTGGTGCATACAAAATTTTATCGCCAATCGTAAAAAACATTATGCAATTTAAGATTTTTTTTTATTTCAGACGAAATAAAAATTTTGGGTGACAGTAATGACAGATGACTTTTGCATGATGGCCGGTTTCGATGTTTTAATCGATAATTATCAATATTGAATAACTAATTACTAAATCTTTAAAGTATTTACTTATTTTATATGAATATAATTGAAAAACACTACAGAATTTCAGTTTTTGACATAAATTTAATTAACAAGTAATTGGACTTCGTAAGTCCTAGATTTTCACCCAAAGTAATCTAAAGTAGAACTGGAAGTCAATATTTAAACTCTTCGTTTAACTTTGCGTCGATTGGTATACGATTTTACTAATTTTGAGTCATCTTTACTAAATTTTGGTTCATAATTGTTTAAGCAAAACCAAAAAGTAGACTCCAACTAGTTAAAGTATACTCTTCCCAATGCCATTTAGCAAAAGTTGATTCACGCAAACAACCGATTCTAGAAATTAAATGTTACTGGAAATAATTATGTTCAAATTGTGATATTTATATTCTAGGCTGTATCGTCGCCTCCGATAGGTAAATTATTCCGGTTCGATTTTTTTGCACAAACTTGCTCAAAAAGAGGTCCTTATAACGAATCCACAGGGTGTCAGATGGTACTGTGGTCGAAAAATTGTTTAAACAACTTTTTTAAACAAACTCACAAAAAAAATTCATTTAGGACAATTTTCTTTAAATCATTTGGGTCATTCGGAGCAAGGTCAAAAGAGGTCTTTTGTGATTTTTCTGTAAAATTTATTGTTCTTTAGTTATACGCGATTTAAAATTTGCAAAATACGAAAATGACCATTATCAAGGCTTAATAACTCAGTTAAAAATTATATTAGTCACCGAAAGTGACGAGAAAGTCACCGAAAGTCACGAGAAAGTCCGAAAGTCACGAGAAAGTCCGAAAGTCACCAAATAAAATTTTAACGACCCCCCTACAAGATACTGAAGAAATTTTTGTTATTATTTTATTACTAAGCGGTTATTTTTAATTATTAACAATGAGCGCTAGGAGCGTATTGACGCAGCTATCAATGTGAGTGCGAGTGAGATGCACCATTGCACCATTTTGACATTTAAAAATTCAAACTTCTGTGAAACCACAAAAACACTTTTTTTGTAATTTATTGCTCACATGTCATCACCATGACAAGGCGAAAGTTCTTCTTCTTGTGGTGCTTTCTCCTTTAGTGGAGGTTAGCGACTACACTGGTAAATCTGTATCTGTCCAATGCGGCTCTAAACAAAGATGTTGAATCAAGGCCGGTCCAGTCTCTGATATTTCTAAGCCATGAAATCTGGCGCCTACCGGGACCCCGTTTTCCTTCAATCTTACCCTGGATGATCAGTTGCGTGAGGCGGTACTTTTCGTTTCTCATTATGTGTCCCAGGTAGCTAACTTTTCTGACTAATGATTTTTAGCAGTTCCCTACTTGTACCTATTCTCCTCAGAACATATTCGTTGGTGGTGTGGGTTGTCCAAGGTATTTTCAAGTCACTGCTATAAAGCCAGAGTTCAAAGGCTTGTTCATCAGTATTGTGTTGTGTCCAGGCCTCTGTTATATACAAAAGTATTGACCACACATAGCAATGCAGAAAACGACATCTAAGGCTGATATTAATGCTGTTACAAAATAAGCTTTTCATTTTGATAAACCCCTGTCGGGCTACCTGTATTTTCGCTCTTGACTTCTTGTTTATAATCAAGTTGATTGTTGAACCAGCAACCAAGATATTTGTACTGGCTTACGTATTCAAGCTGTTGGTGTTTCACATATTTATTGGAAGAGGTAAATTTTTGTTCCTTGATATTTTTATAACTTTGGTTTTCGCAGTATTGATCTTCATCCCCATTTTTTCACAACTCTCAGTATCGCTATCCAACAGTATCTGCAGACTATGGTCCAAATCAGTCATTAATACTGTGTCATCTGCATAGCGGATGTTATTTACTCTCTGACCGTTTATCCTGATTCCTTCTGAAGAGTGCGATAAAGAGTTCGCAAATATTACCTAAGAGTAGACGTTAAAAGTATGGGTGATAGCACACAACCCTGTCTAACACCTCGTTGTATTTCAATTGGCCTTGACGTATTACCATTGGTCTTTACGATTGCTGCCTGGTTCCAATTAATTGTCTCTATAATTTTAGAATCTCTTTTGTCGACTCCGATGTTGTTCAATCTTTCTATCAAGGTCTTGTGCATCACCCTATCGAATGCTTTTTCAAAATCTATGAAACAGATAAAAAGGTCTGCTTGCTGATCTTTGTATCTTTGTGCCAGAGTTTGAAGACAGAATATTGCTTCTCGTGTCCCCATACCTTTCCTGAAGCCAAATTGTTCTTGACCGGTGACCTCATCACATTTTTTATAATACATTAGAATCTCGGTTATCCGCCATAAACAGGCCGACGGAAGGGCGAATAAGCAAAAATGGCGGATAATAGGGAGCGTTAAATGAAACACAAGTTGAGCCCTTGATGATTTCCAGTCTCCGATAGGAGTGGCACAAGAAGAAGAAGAAGAGAATCAGTTTAATTTTGACTGACATTGGACATTGTAGATAGAATGATTTAGGATGAACGAAAAAAACTAGCGATTTTCATCTGCCTTGCTGATGTATCTCGTTTTGTTGCTGCCAATACTCGCCATCTTGTAGCATCATAATATCGACAGCTCTTTCTTCTTGTTGCTCGGAATGTTCGGCTTATTTTATCTCATCTTAAAAAATTTTTACTCATTCTTTAATATTTTCAAAGTTATATAAATTTGAAAAAAAAATATTACTTAAATGGAGCGGCGGATAAAACGGAACGGCGGATAAATGAAGGGCGGATAACCGAGACTCTACTGTATATTCTGTTCTGTATGATACGCAAGAAAAGCTTTAGAATGTTATTTAATAGACTTATAAGGCGGAAGTCCTGGCATAATTTGGCATTCTTCTTTGTAGGTAGTGGTATGAAGATTGATTCAAGCCATATTTTAGGGATAGTCCCTGTATTGTAAACATTATTAAATAGTCCAAGAAGAAGGTTTAAGTTTTCTCGTTGATTAACTTCAACAGCTCAGCTGGTTTTTCATCTTTTCCTACAGATTTGTTGTTTTTTAGTTGACGTAGAGCATATTCCAGTTCGGACTTCAGTATTGAAAGACCTTCGTCGTTTTCGGTATTTAATGTAGGAGGTTCTCTGATGTGATAGAAGAGTTCCTTTATATAGTCTTCCCACATGTTTATTTGTTCTTCAGGGCTTGAAATCAGTTTGCCTTCTGCGTTGATTAGATTATTTAGTCCTTGTGAATATGTCGTGCCTGTGAATTCCTGAGTTTCTTATACAGATGGAAGTCATCATGTTTTTTATATAAGTTTTCGATTTCTTCACATTGCTCTGTTATCCATTTTTCTTTTGCAATTTTTATTTTTTGTTTAATAGTTCTATTTAATGCTTTGTACATTGCTTTGTGCTGTTTAAATTTTCTTCTTTTATCCATTAAATCCAATATTTCCTCTGTCATCCATCTTTGCTTCCGTGGTCGCTGTTTTGTGAGCATTTCAGTTGCCGTTGCAAGGGCGAGTCTGATTTCCTCCCGAAGGCGAAAGTTAAGGATGTTTAATTATATGAAAGTGTGCTAAAAAACAGTCTTCTTCTTCTTCTTCTTCTTCTTCACGTGCCATCTCCGCGACGGAGGTTGGCAATCATCATGGCTATTCTGATCTTAGATGCTGCTGCTCTAAACAGTTCGGTTGATGTGCATTCGTACCATTCTCTTTAGTTACGCAACCACGAAATTCGTCTCCTTCCTACACTTCTCTTGCCCTGGATTTTCCCTTGTATAATCAACTGAAGTACGTTGTATCTCTCATTACGCATAACATGCCCCAGGTACTGCAGCTTTCGTGTCTTGATGGTTTCCAATATTTCCAGTCTTTTGTTGACTCTTTTCATGACTTCGTTGTTTGTTATATGCTCGGTCCATGATATCTTCAGGATTCTTCTATACACCCACAGTTCAAATGCTTCCAACTTTTTAGTAGTCGATGCGTTAAGAGTCTATGCTTCTATCCCGTAAAGCAGAGTCGAAAAAATGCTTGCCAGCCTAACTCTCAAGTCTAATTTCAGTTCTCTTGCACAAAGTACCTTTCTCATTTTATTGAAGTTTGTTCTTGCTTTCTCTATTCGAACTTTGATTTCTTTGGAGTAATCGTTTGTGTGATTAATTATTGTACCAAGATAGTTATAGTTTTCTACTTGTTCTAAAGTTTTACCTTTACTTGTCAGGCTTTCATCATTATTTTGGGTTTTTGATATCCTCATAAATTTAGTTTTCTTGATGTTTATTGATAATCCATATCCATAAAAAACAGTGCGAAAAATTAAAAGCCATTTAAAATACATTGTTACTACAGACACACTTTAAGCCCTTCATGTACACCCATCTATATTTACAATTTTCGCACAATACAACCTTTACTTACATAATATGAGATAAAGTAGATAAAAATTATTTTTGTGAATTTAACAAAAATTGGTTAAACAATTTTTCGACCGCGGTACCGCGTGACACACTTTAAGCCCTTCATGTACACCCATCTATATTTACAATTTTCACACAATAAAACCTTTACTTACATAATATGAGATAAAGTAGATAAAAATTATTTTTGTGAATTTAACAAAAATTGGTTAAACAATTTTTCGACCGCGGTACCGCGTGACACACTTTAAGCCCTTCATGTACACCCATCTATATTTACAATTTTCACACGATAAAACCTTTACTTACATAATATGAGATAAAGTAGATAAAAATTATTTTTGTGAATTTAACAAAAATTGGTTAAACAATTTTTCGACCGCGGTACCGCGTGACACCCTGTGTATTTGTTATAAGGATTGTTATACGGATGTATTTCTTTGAGTAAGTTTGTGCAAAAAATCGAATCAGAATAATTAACCTAACGGGGACGACGTTACAGACTCTACTAATAAGTAGTTGAAACGGTCAAAACAAAGAAACGCACACTCATCAAAAATGCACTTGAGATTCTCGTATAATCAACATTTACTGAATCGATCCAGGAAGAGTCAACTCCAACTAGTACAAGTTGATTTAAATTTTTAAAATCAACTTTTACTGCTCGTTTCAGTTGGAGTTGACTCCAACTAGTTGGAGTCGACTCTAACTGAGAATCAACTTGAACTGTAACATATGTATTTTTGGCAGTAATACGTTATAATATGTTCCACTTTCTCCATTCAAATCGAAAGACATAAAAGAAGAAACATCTGCTCATCTGTCTGCGTGTGTCAGTGTATATTTCGTTGATTCCTCGACAATGTTAATAAAAATTGTAATGTTATTAAGGGTGGTTTTTAAGGGTTGAAATATTATGATATTATGTACTAAAGCATAAAACAATCATTATTTAACCAATCAAAACCATAGTTTACCCAAGTTTACCCATATTAAGGTTTACAATGTTTTTACAAGAATAGTTGACAATAAGAGGTAGTCTACACCCCTAAAAATAATCAACGGCCTTGAGCATGATATGGAATAAGTAGTATAGGGTGAGATGATCCTAGTACCAAATTTTTGTCTAAATCGATGCAAGCTGAAATCATTCTTTTAAGATAAATAAATTTTTTACATGTAGTTCAAAAAAGGGTGCTTTTAATGGTTGAAATATTATGATATTATATCCTTCAGCATAAAACAATCATTACTTAACTAATAAAAACCAAACGGTGATCATATTAAATTAAACTGTAATTTTATAATTTTTTACAATTAGGGGTAGTTTTCACCCTCAAAAAAACCAAAAGCGTGCAACGGCTCAATATAGAAAATGAACTAGAGGGTGAAATGAGCCTAATCCCAAATTTTTGTACAAATCGATGCTGGAAGAAAAAATTGCGTGGTTTTGCCATTTTTTCAGCTTCATTTTCTGGGCTACTAATGTTTATTGTGCTACTACATCTACTCTAGGCTAATTAGCAAAATTCATGGAAAAGTTATTTACCAGCAATTTTATTGCTGGAATCGAATTATAAGATCCTATATATTAATAATATAGGTATGCAAAGTCCGCAGATAGTGTGCTACTTTTTTTATAAACAAAATGGCGCCGACAAATCGTATTTTTTTCAATGATTGCTCTATAACTCCGAAGATTTTAAATTTACAACAAAAACACCTTTATAAAAATTCACCGCAATTAAATTCTTCATAGAGATATGTTTTTCACGATTTGCTCCGACGAAAATTTTCCTCGGAAAATGCGGGTTTTCCTAACAAAAACTCTAGTTTTCAAATAAAGTTTTAGGTAAGTAATTATTAATCAATAATTAAATAACTTAGTGACATCAAAGCTTTCTTGGTATAGATTGTAATTCCAGAAGCCGGTGAAAATTAAACGAATATTTTAGCAACAATCCAATTGTTAATTAACAAATTACGATCGCAATAATAACCAAAATAATCATGATACATTGATCAAACTTATGAAGATTATAAAGATGAGATGCTTATTTAATATTTTATCGACAAAATATAAATTTTTCTTTTTTTTTGCATAATCTTTAAATTTTGAAAAAAAAAATAGTTATAATACGCTGGTCTAATTAGTAAAGTACAAAGAAAGGTTATTTACCAGCAATTTTATTGCTGGAATCGAATTATAAGATCCTATATATTATTAATATAGGTATGCGTAGTCCGCATATAGTGTGCTACTTTTTTTATAAACAAAACGGCGCCCACAAATCGTATTTTTTTCAATTATTGCTCTATAACCGAAGATTTTAACTTTACACAAAAAACACTCAAATAAAAATTCACCCCGATTTAATTCTGCATAGAGGCATGTTTTGCCCGATTTGCTCCGACGAAAATTTTCCTCGGAAAATATGGGTTTTCCCAACAAAATCTCGAATTTTCAAATAAATTTTTTGGGCCAGTAATTATTTATTAATAATTATATAGCTTGGTGAAATAAAAGCTTTCTTGATATAGATTATAAATTCAGAAGCCGGTGAAAATGAAACGAATATTTTAGCAACAATTCAATTGTTAATTAACAATTTACAGTCGCAATAACAACCAAAATAATCATGAGACATTGATCAAACTTAGAAAGAATATAAAGGTGTGATGCCTATTTAATATTTTGTCGACAAAATATAAATTTTTCATTTTTTTGCATAATCTTTAAATGTTTAAAAAAAATTGTTATAAACAAATTAATATTTCTCAGAAACTGTTTATTATATTCTAATTTTAAAAAATACTTAAAATGCGTATTTCATAGGTCTTGAAAATGAATCCTTTAAAACAAATTTCCAACCATTTGCAAAAAAGTTATGAAACAGCAAAATAAATATACGAATTCTCCGTTGTTTATAATTTGTTTAAATTGTTTCAAAGCTTAAAAGTGAGTCTATGGTACAATTTATTACTCACAAAGAATGTCAAAAGTTAGTGCAATGTTTATATGTTAATCAAAGATTAAAAATACTTTTTTTTTGTAATTTTAAGCGCGAAAGTAGGCTTGATACAGAGCCGGAGATGAAATGTTCACTCGAAGCGACTGACACGCTTAAACTCGCGCGAGTTGTGTATGTGGGCGGGTAGCTACGGTACTGTATTATTCTACTTTCGCGCGTGTTAACTAAAAAAAAATATATTTATAATCTTTAATTAAAATATAACCATTAAACTGATAATCGATATTTTTTTATAAATAATTAGCTTGTACTTTAAACTCACTTCTACGCTTTGAAAGAATTAAAAAAATATATAAATACCGTAGTAATCGTATGTTTACTCTGCTGTTTCATAACTTTTTTTCAAATGGTTACAAAAAAGTTTTAAGGCATTCATTTTCAAGATATTTGAAATGCGCATTTTACTCATTTTTTAAAATTATAATATAATAAAAACTTTCTGAGAAACGTTAATTTGTTTATAACTATTTTTTATACATTTAAAGATTATGGAAAAAATAAAAAATTTATATTTTGTCGACAAAATGTTAAATAGGCATCTCATCTTTATAATATTTCAAAGTTTGATTAGTGTATCATAATTATTTTGGTTATTTTTGCGACTGTAAATTATTAATTAAGAATTGAATTTTTGCTAAAATATTCGTTTAGTTTTTACCAGATCCTGGAACTATAATCTAAACCAAGAAGGCTTTTAAGTCACCAAATTATTTAATTATTGGTAAATAATTACTTATCTAAAACTTTATTTGAAAGTTAAAGATTTTGTTGGGAAAACCCGCATTTTCCCAGGAAAATTTTCGTCGGAGCAGATCGCGAAAAACACGTCTCTATGCAGAATTTAATTACGGTGAATTTTTATTTGGGTGTTTTTGTTGTAAAGTTAAAATATTCGGAGTTATAGAGCAATAATTGAAAAAAACACGATTTTCGGGCGCCATTTTGTTTATAAAAAAAGTAGCACACTATCTGAGGACTTTGCATACCTATATTATTAATAAATAGGATCTTATAATTTGATTCCAGCAATAAAATTGCTGGTAAATAACTTTTCCCAAAAATGGCCTATTCTCCGATAATCAGCCCAGACTAATCTAAGTTATTGACAAAGTCAAGTACGATTTTTGTTCCCCGAGCAGCAAGTTTGATTTTTCGGAAAACTTTTCGCGTGTCGTATTCTAAGGCCACGTTAAACAACATTGAGGACAACGGATCTCCCTGTCTCAGTCCATAATTTACGCAGAAAGCATTTGATATTTTTTCTATTATTCTAGCTTGTGCAAAAGAGTTATTTACACACATTTTAGTTACCGCAGATAATTTCTTGGGTACGCCCAGCTCGACCATTGCAATAGTTTTGGAGGATTAATTAAAACATAAGCCTTTTTAAAATCTATAAAGATCTGATGCACGTCTTCATTATACTCCCAATGCTTTTCAAGCATTTGTCTAATAGTAAATATTTGATCAATAGTCGATGGTTTAGGCCCGAAACCACGCTGGTAGTCACCAACCATTTCTTCGGCGTACGTAGTATTGAGTAGTGAAATTTTTCTATGGTTCATATTCATATAGGATTCCATTTGTTCTTTCTTGTGCATTTAGGTACTAGTACTAGTAACTATAGATGCTGAATACGAACTAGAATTGTATAAATTACACCAAACCCAATTAAACTGATTACTCCGTATTTTGGCATTTTTTTTGTGTCCCACTCTGCCTTCTTTAGGTGCTTCTTACAGTATATCTTGGCGAAGAGTTCTACAGATTGTCCCGTAATTTGGAATTTCTTATTTACAACCCAGTCTAATATTTAATATTTCCTAACTAGGTCACCAGCTCTACCAGACCATGGAGCATCTAGTTGACTTTTTTGTGTATGAGAAAAACACTTCAAACTTCTATCTTCTCCTTTATAAGCCGTCTCTAATGGAGGTTGGCCAGGTCTTCGGCAAATTCATCTATATCCTGTGCTTTTCTTATTAAGGTTTGAAGATCTAGTTCTGTCCAATCATTGATGGTACCCAGCTAGGTTATTTGTCGTCTGCTATAGGATCACGCTTTACTTCTATTTTTCCTTACAGTTTTAGTTCAGGAAACTATCTTTCGAATCTAATTACATGTCCAAGATAAAATGTCTTCCGTTTTTTAATAATCTCTACACTTTTAGGATATAATATATTCATGAGTCTATGGTTTCATGTATCCAGCATCCTAGATATTTAAACCTTTCTACTTGTTCAAAATTAGTTTGTTATGTACTAATATGTTTATATATTTTTGTTCGGAGGTAGGTAGTGGATCTTCAGTTGTGTACACTTGTGTGTGTGTGTGTTTCGACTAGAAGATATAGATCATGTTTTTCGATTATGGTAAATAAATAAATCAGTGATTTCTTTAATTGTGTGATTCTTTTCAAACTTGTCACTATTATATTCTATACATCTATTGAATAAGAACCTGTTCTTAGCTAGCGGTTTAAATTAAATTTTAATGTTTGACTGTTTGTATGATTAGTTTGTTGTATGTTAATAAGGTTGTAATTAACTTAATTTTATTTGGTTTTTCCATTAATATCAAGAATATGTGAATAAAAAGCGTGAAACGCCTCATAAGCATTTTTAACCAACTGATTCCAAACTTTTCTTAGAAAGTATCTTTCATTAATAGGTATGAATTTCACACGGATAAAAAATATTTGTGCCTTCTCTTCACAGTTTGTTTTCAAATTTCTCTTATGGCCTTCTTTTAGCTGTATAGTAATAAATGATATTAAATAAGTCGACAATTATATGTGTGTTGCAATCGGCTATAAGTTGCAATATTTCCGTCGGTATTTCGTCCGGTCCTACAGCTTTCCCAGTTTTCAATTCTTTAATTGTTGTGAGTTGAGTTGTACTTCACCTTCTGTTATTTCTGGTCCAGTTTCTTTAACGAAATATTCGTTATCTATTGTGTCTTGTTTGTCGTTAAACAGCAAGCTGTTCTATATTATAGTTTGCCCATACCATTAATTTGTTTTCTGTATCCATTACAGTCGGAAAAATGAAAGAATACCCATGAACGATCACATCAATCGCTTATTTTGTATTTACTGTATTTTTCTATAAATAACTAACGTTTGTTCTAGAAAAATACAGCATAAATAAGTGATTGATATGATCGTTTATGGGTATACTTTCATTTTTCCGACTGTACACTGAACCAAAAAAGTACGTAAATATAATGAAAAAAACATTGATTCACAAGAGGGGAGCATTAATTTTCGTCCAAAGATCAGTATCATTGGTCCAATGTAAGTAGATACATTAACTAATGCTCAAAAATATTAATTTTTATGAATTAGTACGGTAATTTAATGTACTTTCTAGTTAAGAATCAATGTATCGGTACATTGAATCAATGTATTGGTACATTGAATCAATGGATCGGTACATTGAATCAATGTATCGGTACATTAATTCTTAACTAGAAAGTACATTGAATGAACGTACTAATTCATACAAGTTAATGTTTTTGAGCATTAGTTAATGTATCTACTTACATTGGACCAACAATACTGATCTTTGGACGAAAATTAATGCTCCCCGTTTTTGAATCAATATTTTTTTCATTATATTTACGTACTTTTTTGGTTCAGCAAATGTCATCTTCATGTATATTTGTATATAACATACAAATAGTTAATAAGTAAACAAAATCACGACTTAATATCTACATAAATATTACAAATATAGGTTGAAGCACCGACTTTTTGCCGATTCTCAAACTAATCTTAAGTATCTATAAGTTTAAAGAAAGAAAAAACATATATTTTTAATTAACACAAACAACTTTTATAATGGAAAATTTGGAAAAAACTGAATAACTAAATATAACAGAAATTGATTCTTCTTATAAAATATATAAAAATATATCTATTTATATTATATAAAAAATGTATACCTAATATCGTGAAAATAAATACATCTACAATAACATCTCCATAAATACATCTCTCTGGGATTAATTATCACCACCCATACAAAAAACAAATGGTTGAATGGCATTTTTCTTTGATTTCAAAAATCTAATATGATCTTCGACTTGTAAGAATGTAAGAATGATTACTGGAAATCTCTGATGGTATATTTTATTATATATTTGGTTGTCCATTAAGATGTTTTTTTAACCATTTTATTAGTTCGCACAAAATATCGATGTAGAACCCAAAGAAGAACTGCATATTAGCCATCTACAATTTATACTAATAATTAATTATTATAAAAAAATAATTCTAAATAGTGAACATAGTTGTATTTTTGGTATCACTTTTTTTTATAGAAATATTTTAATTTATCCTGAAAAAAATTGCTAGATGTTGAGATGTTTATTTTTACTTTTGATAGATACTACCGATTGCAAGAGTTAATAATATTTTTCAATTATTTACGGTTTAATCACTTAAAGATTGAATTTATTAATCTTTTATAAGATTATACCCTTTAGAAATATTTTCAAATGGTTCCTATTTTCTTTTACCTACGTGTCGAATTAGCTTTTGAAAACATTTACAGAGAACAAAAATTAATTATTACTAGATATGCAGGATTGAATAATGAAATAGGTACTTACATTCCGTAATGTCTTCATGGGTAGTCTTTTCAAATAAAAATTTATTTGTTTTATCCTTGATATGACTTTCTTACCGAAGAAATGAGATAATTCTTTCGAGATTGCTGTCCCATCCATCAATAAGTCCATTTACATTTCCAAATGCCACTCCAAACTCCATATCAATCTGCAAAAGTAGAAATAGAAATACAACTTTTTTTATAGAAATCCAACAAAATAATTTATAAATAGTTAAAAATATATGTAAATGCATACCTTAGAAAAATCAACCAAATCACTAGTGCCAAACACCGCCCCTCAGAGTCTGCAGGGTGACTGTCTGCTAGGAGGCTGCAACTGTTGTCACGTGATTTTTTTACACCAATAAAAACACTTATAGAGTTTTAAGAAATGTATCGGTTTATGTACAAGATTGTTGCTACAATGTATTGATCATTGACTCAGGAATATTGCATTAATACAATGATTGCGTTACATCAAAACAATGTATCTAGTTATTAATCAAAGTCGAAAATATTGATTTAATGTTACGAAAACATTGATTCAATAAACGAGTTCGTAATTTAAAGAACACTGTACATTAGTGCAATGTTTTATATTCATTAATTTAACCGCATAATCCTGATGTATAGTTTCATATATACAATGAACAAATTATTAGTATTATGAAAAAAGTCATTGGATAGACAAAACGTTTCATAGGATTAATGATTCTACTCATTATTTTTTAATGAATAGAAATACATTATAATAATGAATATGGTCATTACTTAATGACTACGTGTTTATAGTATTAACGAAATTTTCATTGAATCAATGTAAAAAAAGTCAATGATTGGCGTTCATTGGTACTATGTACAATATTTTTTTCAGTGTAGGTACTATGTCTCCCTTTTCATCAACTAGTATACACAGCGAGGCATAAGACTTATAGCTTTTTACGGATATAGAAAATGTGTGCTCATTGTCATAGTTGATTTTTTTGTGAAGGGATTAACGGATTCCGCTAGTTTTTTTTATTATTTTAGATATTTCTTTAGTATTTACACAGTTGTGCAAAGATTTACTCAAACTTTTTTTTGTATTTATACCGGGTAGAAGAAACGAAATGTTTTTGAAACAAACGAAAAGTTTGAAACGCCCTATAGGGAGGACAAAGTACAAATCTGAGTATTCATCGAAATCGTATTATAGTCTTATGTTTTGTGAATATTTTGTTTTTTTTTTAATCTCCCTGATATCTTAAAAATAGAGAAAATAGGTGGTTTTACTCTTTACCATGTGTTTTAGCTGAAACAAAACTAAATTAACAATAAAAAATAACAGTAAACAAAACTGTAAAAACAGAAAAGTACATAACGTAAACAGTTTTTATCGACACCGATAAGAGTTATTTGTCGACCAGGTAAGCGATACGCAAAGCGCAACAAAAGATAGACGAAATTGTTTAATGGAGGCTATGTGATGTTTTGAGGTGGAATTTCCCTAAAAGTAATACGAATTTGGTGTCTACGTGGAGGCTATTTAAATAGCGAGAGGTACATTACATATATTTTTTTTCTTCGAACATTCTTTTCCTTTCGCACTATATATAGGAAATAATTTCATCTTAAGATATCAGAGAAACTTAAAAAATAGAAGGTTTACAAAATATGATACTACAACATAGTATCGATGCATATGCATAACCAACTTTTTACCTTTTCCTTCCTACAGGCCACTACAGGGTGTCTCAAACTTTTGTTTCGGTTATAGCACATGTTAAACTACAAAACCGCGTATTATCTTTGTTTCTCAAAATATCAGGAACATTCTAAAAACAAAATGTTAATAAAACATTAAAGCGCGTGATACACATGCAATCTTTAAGTACGCGAGTTTAAAGATCGCGGACTTACTCGGCTCGCCGTCGGTGATACACGGCAGACTTAAAGTACGCGGTTTCACGGTACACAGAGAACCGGTATGTTCGCACGCATGGAAGGCGAACGCGTGGCGTCATATGGGAACCTTAATTTTCATCCGGCAATTCTAAATGAAGCGGTAATATTGTTCGAATTTTAAAATTATGTACCTATCATCGCTTTTTAAATAAAAAATTGTATTTTATATTCTTTTTACTGTCATTTTCCAATATGCATTTAATTTAAACATGAATTTCCATTGAAAAATAAAGATTTTAGGTATCTGTTGTCCAATATACATTCACCATAGTATATTAAAAAAATAAAACAGAAATAATATAAACATTCACTTTACTTCTGGGTCTGTAATAATATTTCACATAAAATTGTGTCTACTTACTGTTATTCTAAATTGTTGAAAAATATTTGACTAAAAATAAAAACTTATCCACAAATCAATTAAGAAATTTTGATGACTTTCAAATTTTATTTACAAAATAGAAAAAGGTTGAGGAATCTAAAAATTTCAACTGCGAAAATTTTATTAGACGGTAATATACATACATACAGAGTGGGCCAAAGAAAACAGTCCACCTCGATATTTGACGGTATTTATTAGATTTTAAGGAAATGACGAAACAGGTCGATTTTTGATCTAAGTGGGACACATTTTTACGGTACATACATTTATCATTTGTCAACCCCCTTCCTTCTACTTCCCCCGCCCCTTATTTTTAAATAGGGAATAGAGATCCTCTTCTAGCTCATTTAAAAGGTTACGCGATTATCTACTCAGTAATATAAACATTAACATAATTATTTATACAGAAAAAAATATTTTAATTAAATTAATTGACACAAAAAGAAGAATGTATGTAATTAATTTAATTCAAAATACATTCTACTGCTGTCATAAAACAGAAAAATATATTTTTTGATAAATAAACATTGCTCTTCGCGTAATTTCAATATTCAAGCTGCCACCCATCTGCCTCTTGGTAGGTTGAATATTGAATTTAAGCGAAAAACAATATTTATTTGTCAAATAAACATTTTTCTCTGTTTTCTGTCAGTAGTAGAATGTATTTTGATTTAAATAAATTGCATACATTCTTCCTTTTGTGTCAATTAATTTATTTCAAAATAATTTTTCTTGGACACCCTGTGTAAATGATTATGTCTATGTTAATATTACTGAATAGAAAATTAAATAACCTTTCAAATGAGGGAGCACACGACCCGTATTCCCTATTTGAAAATAAGGGGTGGGGGGAATGGATGGGAGGGGGTTGACAAATGGCAGATGTATGTACCGTAAAAATGTGCCCCCCTTAGATTAAAAATCGACCTGATTCTTCATTTCCTTAAAATCTAATAAATACTGTCAAATATCGAGGTGGACTGCTTTCTTTGGCCCACTCTGTATATGTATGTATAAAATGTTCGCACTTTAAATTTTTAGGTTCCTAACCTGGTTTAACTTTAAATCAATTGTGTATATTAATAAAAAAAAACAAATTTGCGGGAAAGGTTTTATTAATAATATTAGAATTAGTATAATTAAAATCATTTTTTAACATTAGAAAATTTATATATCTTTTTGTCAAGTGCTCTCTGGCAGTTTTTAAAACTTATTTTTCTGTTAATATCTCTCATTCTAATATATGTTCGTGTTCTGCATATGCATAATATCACCTCAAATGGCATTATAGTCTCGGTTTTAATAAATTACTATAAAACTAATAGTTATATTATAATAGTTTTAAAAATACACAGTTATGCTAATAAACAACAATTTGTAACTAAAATAATATAGTATTACTTCAATCGTTAACAGCTTAATATTTTAAAACCGCCTCAATCTATTCACTTTCAACGCCACCACATACGAAATAATGCATCCAAACAATAAGCAAATATCTCTTAGGTTCCCACGTGACGTGCTGCGCGGCCGAACCAAATTTAGCGACGACAATCGGCATACCGGTTCTCTGTGTACCGTGCGCGGTTTTAAAGATCGCGGTCGCCGTCGGTAAGACACACGGCAGACTTACTCATAACTAGAGACTGGAAAATATGCACTAAAAAATGTCTAAAATATGCATGCAATATGCATTTTAAAACAAGCTGAATATGCACAATTAACATGCAAATATGCATTTATATATGCACTTATTTTTATATGAATAATTTTATGGTTTACGTTAAATACATAAATAAATAAAAAATAATAAAAATAAATAAATAGGTTTGAATTTAAACCAAATTGTATTATTATTTCTTAATATATTTTTTTAACTTCAGGTTTTGTGACAAATAAAACGGCAAAATATTTTATTTTGACCACAAGATAAATAAGAGTACAATAAAATAAATGTACATATTTTTATTGTTACAATATTGATTCATATTTTCTAAACTAATATTATAAAAAGAGTACAATAAAACAAATTTACATATTTTTATTGTTACAATAAATAATCATATATTGATTCATATTTTCTAAACTAATATTATGTCTTCTATCTGTTAATATTTGTTTATAGGCAGAAAAAGATCTCTCAACGTCACAAGATGTAATTGGGGCATATTTAAACTTTGCTATTAGAGACGGATCCATATTAATATTTTCATCGAAGTTTCCAAAATTGATTATATTATTTATTGAACGCAATAAAGTGAAACCCTCATTTTTGTTTAAAACGTCATCAAGTTTATCTTTAATTTTTACTCCAATTTCCCCATTCAGATTTGTTATCCGAATCAACAATAGACATACTATTGTGAAGACATAAATTTTGAGCCTCTAATTTTGTAATTGAACTTTCAATGATATCGAAATTCGATTTTATATACAACAATTGATTTTTAATAGACTTTTCTTTAAAAATATTTTGACAGTTATCAATAGCGGTACAAGTCGGATCAAAACTTGAAATAACGCTTTTGATGTCGTCGTAGTGTTCAGATAAAAATATAGCACTTTTAAGCCAAGTTCCCCATCTGGTTAATACTGGTTCTGGTGGTAAAGGAATATCGGGAAGCATCTCCCTATATACCTGTACACGTAGTGGTGCTTTCAGAAATACTTTTTTTACATTATTTATTAAGGTGTTTACATTGGGAAATTCAATTCTAACTTTCTCTGCAACTCTGTTTAGGCCGTGCGCCAAACATGTACAGTGAATTAAATTAGGGAAAAAGATTTTAAGATTGGATGCAGCTTTCATCATATATGAGGCGGCATCACTAAGCATTAATAATATTTTTTTAAATGGTACTTGATCAGGTAAAAAAAAATTTGTTAGGGATTCGTTAACAAATCTAGCTATTGTAGCATAGTTTGTTTTTTCCAAACATTTTACACTAATTAAGTATGAGTTTTTAAAATCGCCAGAGTCGTTAAGAACTCCAACAATTAGATTCGCAATTTGTCGACCCTTTGTATCCGTTGTTTCGTCGACGGAAATCCAAAGATATTCGGCTTTTAATTGATTTTTAATACTCGTCATCACATCTTTGTAACATGCACTGACATATTTTTTCCGAAGAGTTGAAGAACTTGGTATTTGAGCTGGTTTATCTTTAATCTTGCAATAAGTTTTTAAAAAGTTTTGACACGATTTATGTTCTAACTTGTGCAGAGGGATATTGCAGTTCAAAAAAAAATGGCATAAATCCTTTGCAAAGGTTTCTTGCCCAACTGACGTATTCTGAATCTGCAAACTGTTCTGTAGAATCTGCTGGCGAGGTTTATTATCATTTTTTGATAGCTTAGTTTGGTGAAGTGAAGTTTTTATGTGTTGAACTACTTGGAATTTCTTTTGACATGGAATCTGGAATATAATGATAATGATGTTTTAGATGTTTTCGTAAATAGATACCTACATTAAAATGATCAAACTTTTTAAACCTCCCCCAATTTTTTTTTATTTCTCAAAGTGAAATTGAAATCGTCAAACAATAAAGTACAGTCAGTGTACCGTAGTATACAGGGTGGGCCACTCTCAACACCTCGCTCTGTATAAGCCAAACCGTTGCGAACTTTAAAAAACAGTTTTTGAAGAAATGGGACGGTTTGTCATTTTAGAATAGACAGACACATAGATGTGCAAAGAAGTTTGATAAGTTTAAAAATCTATTGAAGTGGAGAACTTACCTTTTTATCACAAATGGTGCAAAACATACTTTCACTGTCGATAACTTTTAGATGATTGTTACTTCCAATCCAACTTCTGAGAAGACTTGATTTTTCCCTTGCTACTTTAGGCATTTTCACAATAATAATAAAATGATTTTTTTACACAGTATAGTCAATAACTTGCAATCACAAAAGTCGAATAATCGGCGATTGATTTAAGACTAACCATTCATAAAATAAAATAATCTATCCTACCCTTAAAATGCTTAAAATTTCGTTTTGGTTGGTTTTCCCAGAATAATTCATAGTTGGCCGACACCAGCAGAAAGTACAGGTAATATTTGTAATGTTATTCAAAATATAATCGGTATTTACTTAGGTAATTTGTAAATTCTGAGAAGTCTATAAATCTTAAATATCCGGATAATGATACCTGCAGCTATAAATAACGCCCATTATGTTTATGGGTACAACAACAAAGGAGCTTAACAGCAAAATATTTACTTTCACATTTTATTTTAATGGATGTTGATGTTACTAATATATACCTTATTTTTAAATGGGGTAGAGTAAATTCCCATCAAAATATGCATTTATATGCTCTTAAATCTCCAAATATGCAAGGCATATGCATTTATGAAAAACATGAGAAATATGCAGCATATATATGCATATGCATTTTGCATATAATCCAGTCTTTACTCATAACTCATTGCAATGTCGTCGAGAGAAGATGCTTTGTGCTATTTAGGAATTTTATCATATTATATTTTAAATACTAATAAAAAAGACGAAATCGAAAAGTGTGGGTTAAGCACTGGCTTACGCAAAGAGAGCGTTTATCACATGTGAATTTAGTTAGAGAGTTACGTGGAGATAAGGAAGATTATCATGTACCCAAAAAGAATAGAAATGTATTACTGGTTTCATAATTTCATTACACTGATCCAGCAGACTGAATAGACGAAATTAGCAACACGCCAGAGATGATTTTATTCTATAATGATATCAAATGTTAAATAGATATTGTAGGTACATAAAATGGCGTCACCTTATAATTTGTCTAGAAATATTAAACGGTGGCTACTTGTAATTTTTTTATGGGGTTCTAAATATCGCCAGTATAAACATTTACCTAATAACCCTAATAGGGAATATACTAAACAATGGAGACAATTATTTATTAAAAAATTATAATAGACCTAGTAGAAAGTTATTTTCAAATTAGGACTGCATCCTCAGAATGACTTTCTCATATTCGATAAGCTGTTATGAAATACATACTCTGGAATGCCTACACAAAAACGACCTTATCCAACAACCAGGTAAAAGGCATTTCAAACACTGCACGAAAAGGAAAACGGAAAACCAGATATTTTGCACACTTTGCAAATGTTACTTATGCATGGATCCTATCGTAGCCTGCTGTGAGAAGTGTGTTTAGCAAAAAATTTAGAAACTGTCCTCGGATGGTAATATTTTCATCAGGAGGATAAAAAACAGCCTATAAATAATTAGGTTTACTCAAAAACAAATAATCAAAAATAATTTAGTATAGCTTAAAATAGTGTTTTACGGTTTTCTCAAAACTTATAAAATGTAGGTAACTTGTCTCCTTTCAACAATAAACGATTGAATTATTTCTAAGCAATTTGCTTAATTAGTGAAAATATAAGTGTAACTTTATACGCAATAATATGATGGCTCGAGGCTCGCGGCTCGTGGCGTGGCAGTGATACACGTACGAGTTACGAGTAAGATTTCAAACTTGTTGGATCGACGGCGTACTTACTCGGCGGACTTAAAGTACGCGTACTGGCGGTGATACACGCGCGAAAAAGGTCGCGAGCCATAAGTTCGCGTACTTACTCGCGTGTGCATCACCCCTTTAAGACTAATACGATTCTGATGTATATTCAGATTTGTACCTCGTTCTCCCTACATAGTGTTTCAAACTTAATATAAGAAAAACGTTTCTTTTCTTCCACCCGGTATAAGTACAAAAAAAAAAGTTTGAGTAAATATTTGCACAACTGAATAAATACTGAAGAAATATCTAAAATAATAAAAAAAATTAGCGGAATCCGTTTACGAAAAAATCAACTATGAAAACAAGCATAAATTTTCTATATCCCTAACTTATGCCTCGCAGTATATTTTGCTTTTATTCTGGTTTTATAGTTGATTCTACTATTTTCCTGTGTACATTAAAGTTATCATATTTATGTTGTAACGTTTCTATTTCACCACATTTTTCTTTTAGCCAATTTTCTTTTGCTATGCGAATTTATCGCCGTATTTCATTTTGTGTTTGCTAATATAGTGATTTATTCTTTATTCTTATCTTTATGTATTCTTCTTTTGTTTTTCAAGTGTAGTTACTTCATCTGTCATATAATCGGTTTTCAATTTTGTGGTTTTGCGTAGACACTTTTTGAAGTTATACTTCTTTAGGCGCGATTGAGAGTAAAATTTCATAATACTGCGCGCATGCGCACACAGACAGTATGGCGTTTAGTTGCTAAATCTTTCAAGTTATGGTTCATTCCACCAACATAATTCTGTTTTGGATTATCGCGACAACGAATATTTCAGTATGCAACATACGAAGTACCGAAGTAAATGGCTCTAATAATTATTCCAATAAACAGCAATGTAATTTGCAATTTATTTACGTTCTTCATATTTTGCACAATAAAATATTCGTTGTCGAAATAATCCAAAACAGACGTATATTCGTGGAATAAGGTATATGTATAAATATATCAGTGCAAGAAAAGGTGTGAAAAGAATATATTAGTCTTTTTAGTAAATATATTTATTATAATTTTTGCGTCTTTGGATTTGTCTTCCTCAGGAGTAAGATGAGTATTATTAAAACATTTTATTGTATATTTATTATACATCACCTTGTGTGTTTGTTTACTGTGAATTGTCATTAGGTACGTCCGAACCGACACAGACACAGTCCTCGTAACGTATTTGGTATAGCATACAGCTAGAGATCGAGAGGTCTTGAGTTCGAATCCGGGGCAATCCTATACGTTTTTTTTTTATTTTTTTGAAAGCGGTAAGCACAAAATTAGTTTGTTGCTTAAAAAAAATAAAACACACTGTTTAAAGTATATTTATTTTTAAGATATCATATAATAGAAGTATAACTCCTTACGTGCGTACAAAGCACACACATTCTTTTTTGAAGGTTCTATTAAGTCAGCCTTTATTTCTTCCCAGCTTTTGTTGATATTTTCTTCATTGTATTGAAACGAAAACGACAATAGACTACCCCAGCTAATTGAAATAATATTCGAAAATAATATTTCAATCCTCCAAAACAGCTATTAGAATAAGAGCCGCTATAGGTAAATTTCTTAATCATTTTAGGCACGATGGGACCCTATAACTTAAATAGTAGAACCTAAAAGAAAACGTTTGAACACTGTGCCGTCACTTTTTAGTGGCACATGCGTCGACAGTGGCGCATCAAACTTTCCACTTATGGACGGGATAAATAAATTAAAAGTTAACAGAACTTACTAACAGAATTAATTTTTTTTTCATTTTTTTAGGTTCTATGTGATTAACACATAGGATTCATCGTGATTTTAACCCACCACCCCCTTTTCCCTGCCCCCACCATCAAAAACTTCATTTTTCGTTTTTATTTTTTTTTGGTGGGATGCAATAAATTTAAAAATTTCAAAAAATTCACACGCATAGTTGAGGCTTTTGTAAAACATGCCTATTTTTTACAGACCCATAGGTAGAGTGTACATAACCTCAAAAAATTAAAAGAAATTTTTTTTTTCAAAAAAGCGTATAACTTTTTTTGAGGAATAGTTGCCGGTCTAATTTTTTCTTAATCTTGTGTGTTTTATCAAACACTATATTTTAAATTTTTTTCAGATTTTTCCGTAAGTCTCCCCACCTTCAAAAATCCGAAAAACTGTTTTTTGGGGGGTTTTGGGGGATTTTCCCTATTTTATAGACTTCATAATATATCAAATCAATTTTGTTTTCATAGGTTATATGTAACTTGAAGTAACTTGAGTTCTTTAGAATATTTAAAAATCAGAAAAACAAGTTCAAACCCCCCAAAACCCCCTTAAGAAACAGTTTTTTGGATTTTTGAAGGTGACCAACGTTACAGAAAAATCTGAAAAAAATTAGAAATATAGTATTTGATAAAATACACAAGACTAAGAAAAAATTAGATCTGCAGCTATCCCCAAAAAAAAGTTATATACTTTTTTTCAAAAAAAAAATTTTAAAATTTCTTTGAGGTTATGTACACTCAACCTACAGGTCTTTAAAAAATAGACGTGTTTTATAAAACCCTTAACTATGCGTGTAAATTTTTTGAAATTTAAAAATTGATTGCATCCCACCAAAAAAAAAATAAAATCGAAAAATAAAGTTTTTGATGGTGGGGGCAGGGAGAAGGGGGTGGTGGGTTAAAATTACGATGAATCTTATGTCTTAATCACATAAAACTTAAAAAAATGAAAAAAATTAAATTCTGGTAATTAGGGAGGGTATTTTTTAATTTATGTATCCCGTCCATAAGTGGAAAGTTTGATGCGCCACTGTAGACGCATGTGCCACTGAAAAGTGACGGCACAGTGTTCAAACGTTTTCTTTTAGGTTCTACTATTTAAGTTATAGGGTCCCGTCGTGCCTAAAATGATTAAGAATTTTCACCTATAGCGGCTCTTAGTCTATATCGTTCACCCTAGCTTAGCTCAGTCTCTCAGGGTGTGTGTTCATCATATGTATATACAGTAGAACCCCGCAAATCCGAACCCCGAAAATCCGAACGTTCGGCAAATCCGAACCAACGGAAAGTGGAAAAAAATAAAAAAAATTCAAGACAAAAATTTAAAAACGTGTTTATTATACAGAGTAAAACCAGAAAATTGAGCAATGTAGGATTAATAGGACTTTGAGATATAACATTTCTTAAAAATGAATACGAGGTAATTTATTCGTAGTGCTTATAACAGTTATACAGAAACATATAAATATTATGTCGTTTCTCTTGTAGTCAATTTGAGTCCAAAAATATTTGTCGACACTCTTGCGAGAAAGTTTGTAACTCCACTTGCGCTTGTAGTCGCGCGACTGTTTTGTCGCGAAGATTGAATACACTGTTTCAAATACATACAAGTCAATCCATTTGAGACTAAATAATCGTGGATTGACTTGTATTTGAAACAATGTGTTCAATGTTCGCGAGAAAACAATCGCGCGACTACAAAATAGCAATAGACCAGGGCGCATCTGTAAAAATATTAGTACATTTGGACGTTGAGAGGTGACTCAAATTTTTTTGCAGAAATTGCTTGAAAATAACTCAAATAATAATATTTGACCTATCCTCCCTCTCAAAAAGGTCCGGAATAATCAAAATTTAAAAAAATTAAGGAAAAATTCGATTTTTTTCTTGGTTTTTTGATTATAACTTTAAAAGTATTCATTTCCGAGAAAAGTTGTACAGACATAAAAGTTGTGTAATTAAATTTCCTACAATGTAAAATTAGTTAAAAATTTAAAAAATAGTCACCCTTGTTGCAAAATAGCAATAATTGTGAAAAAAACATATGAAAACAAGTATTCGTATTTTACGTTTTTCAACCATTTATGTTACACTAAGGACCTTCATATTTCACCCTGAAAAACTTTATGATACAGTAAAACAATACTGTAAATTTCATTAAGATCGGTTCAATGGATTTTGCAAAATAAATTTTGCAATCCAGCTTTCGTAAAAAATACATTTTTTCAAAATGTTACAGGACTGAAAATAAAGCAGATAACAACTTGAAAATTTTTTTGCGTATAGAAGTGTACTGTACCTTTTATTCGGAATTTGCAAAATTAAAACCGATTAACACCACGGCGTCAGGAATTTTTTTAAATAAACATTAATTATTGGTGCTACTCAGAACAGAGAATAGTTTGCTCTGATTGGGCATTCCAATGACCTTTGATAATGATTGATACATTTTAATTTTTATTACATTTCGATATAAATAAATAAATTTGTTTATTGCAAAATAAAATCACATACTCTATCCTTTGAAATAACACTTTTATTAGCAAAAACTTTCTTTGTTCATATATTTTAACTTAAATAATAAAAGTTTATTATTTTTAAACATATGCAATTGTTTAAACAATATTTCACAAACAATATATATTATGGTAGGGGAGCCCAAGCGGGGATTTTTGCAGTTACTCGAGCGCGTCAGATTATCATATGGGGAGAAACGTGGTACCCTGCAGATGTACCTCTGCCATATATTGGCTCTTAACACAGGGGAGTTCGTTTAGGGGGGCCCGAAAATAAAAATCTATCCTTAAAAATACTCGAAATTGTCAGATTAAGATAAGGTAAGTTAAGTACATGCAAAACAGTGTATATTTAAAAAAAACTGACGATTTGAGCGGGGCGTAAGGAAATTGGTGAGTCTAACTCAAAATTGCACGTTCAATATTTTTCAAAAATCTATCGAAAGATACCAAACATGACCCCTCACAGAGAGGGGTGGGGGGTAAATTTAAAATTTTAAAATTTTAAATACAAATCCCGCAATATTTAGCAAAATAAACATCACATCGAAAAACTGCAAAATACACTTATTTAATATTTTTGAAAAATATATTGAATGGTACCAAACGCGACCCCCCACGGAGGTGGGGTGGGGGGTTACTTTAAAATTTTAAATGGGAACCCCCATTTTTTATTGCAGATTTGGATTATCTGCATAAAAATAAGCAACTTTTATTCGAACCCTTTTTTCGAATTATGGATAGATGGCGCTATAATCGGAAAAAACAATTAATGGAAATGGAAAATTAAATCAAAAAATAGCATGCGCCCGCTAAAATGGAAAATTTTACTTAACTTTTTTTGGTTTTAGGACCTAATAATCATAACACAATAGGTCCCCAAAGCGCTCGAGTGACTGCACATTTAGCATACTTTGCTCCCCTACCATTAGATAAAGATTGGAAGAAATTTTGGTGCAAATCAACTTGTGTGAATCGAACACCGCTGTCCTGCGCTTAGCACCAAAAATTATTGTTTATTTCAAAAATTTTCTGACGCCGTGGTAATTAATCGATTTTAATTTTGAAAATTGCAAATGAAAGGTACAGTACACTTCTATAAGCAAAAAAAATTTAACTTTCTATCTGCTTTATTTTCAGTCCTGTAACATTTTGAAAATATGAATTTTTTTTTGCGAAAGCTGGATTGCAAAATTTATTTTGCAAAATCTATTAAACCGATCTTAGAGAAATTTACAGTATGGTTTTACTGTATCCTAAAGTTTTTCTGGGTGAAACATGAAGGTCGTAAGTATAGCATAAATGTTTGAAAAACGTAAAATGCAAATACTTGTTTTTGTATGGTTTTTTCGCAATTATTGCTATTTTGCAACTAGGGTAACTATTTTTTAAAATTTTAACCAATTTTATATTGTAGGAAATTTAAATACGCAACTTTTATGTCAGTACAACTTTTCTCGGAAATGAATACTTTTAAAGTTATAATCAAAAAACGAAGAAAAAAATCGAATTTTTCCTTTAATTTTTGATATTTTGATTATTTAAACAATGTTCCGGACCTTTTTGAGAGGGAGGATAACTCAAATATTATTATTTGATTTATTTTCAAGCAATTTCTGCAAAAAAATTTGAGTCACCTCTCAACGTCCATCTCAAAACAGATCCGTCCTGGACTACAAGTGAAATCCGGCGCTAAGGCGCATTTTAATGAAGTCGGCCACTTTCTGATGTATGCATTTGTGATGCATGGAGGTTTAGTGACTTAACGCAGCGATGTTGAACCATTTATTCATTACATCCACCGGCAACGCAGCACAGTTCTGTTACACGTAACGTAGAGCCACATCCAGAGTTTTAGTGGCATCTGCGTGTGACAGTCGATGTGGCAGGGAAACTTCTTCTTTGCTTTCTTCATCTTCATTAGAATTACCTTGAGGTTGAACCAAGTCTACATTCTCTTCGTCCGTAAATTCTTGGTGCCCATTGTCGTCAGCTTCAATCCACTCTGTAATTGCACTTTTTTCTTCGTTTTCACATCCTGGAAATTTTGATATGACTTCTAGGAGGTCATCTTATAATGGAGCTTGGAAAAATGGAGTGAGATAGATGCAGCGACTCAAAATCAATGACAACAAAAGCTTTGAATTATTAGTTAGACCAACTTTCGGATAATCCGAACAGGCCCGAATTGGCCCCCCAATTAGTTCGGATTTGTGGAGTTTTACTGTATTATGTATTATCTATCGTCTTAGTCTCTCGGAGGGGGGTATATAGCGATACGCTTTAATTACCATTTTTGCTAATTTTAATAATTTTTCTCAAAACGAAATAATATGGGCCATATAAAAGTCACAGTTAATATACAAACAAGGTGCTAAGAAATACATGGTTTTACGAAACGAAATGCATCCCTAACCATATGTTTGTGGTATGTTCAGTGTAACAAACTGAATTCCCCATAAATTAATTATCATATTATCAGACCATTATGTCAACAACTCACTTTGGACATGCAATCGTTTTAAAACTGCAGAAGTGCTTCTGTTTTTATACTTTTTATACTCCAGATCTAAATAATTTATTGCCCATCTGGTCAGAGGGTAGAGACACAAACAGGTTAGCGTCTGTGGCTTTCTTAACAGTCTATTCACAGCATGCGAACCACGCGGACACAAAATCGACCCTCTTCCAAGACCTAAGCAAAACACCTTTTTGTTATCAAAATAAATAAATATTTTACTGTTCGTCGTTTACTTATTTTTAATTAATTCCTTCATCTCACACCTACCGGAATATTAGGGAAAAATCTTTTAAAATAAAACTAGAATTTTATTTTCCATCAAAATGAAAATACATTATCGCGCCACGTAATATTCATAGCAGCTCTTTTATAGCTGGAATATTGTATGCGCCACTCATTTTTACGGCGTATAGCGGTTTTTTACTCTTGTCAAGACTATACAGTGAGCACGTAAAGGTTCGAATAAATTCATTTTCTCGAGAATGGACGATTTTGGAAAGAAATCCCGAAACAGGTCTATTTTTATTTTTAAATTACGTTTTGGCATATATATCATACTACTGACGTCACCCATCTGGGCGTGATCACGTCATCGATGATTTATTTAATTGAGAATAGGGGTCGTGTGATAGCTCATTTGAAAGGTAATTCAATTCTCTATTCAGTAGTATAAACATTAACACAATTATTTATACAGGGTGTACAAAAAAAATTTTGAATTAAATTTATTGGCAAAAAAGAAGAACGTATGTAATTTATTGAATTCAAAATATATTTTACTGCTCTCAGAAAACATAAAAAAATGTTTGTTTAGCAAATAAATATTGTTTTTTGCTTAAATTCAATATTAATGCAGCCACCCACCTGCCTCTTGGCAGTTTGAACATTTAGTTTAAGCGAAAACCGATGATTTTTTTCAAATAAACATTTTTTTCTGTTTTCTGAGAGCAGTGAAATGTATTTTGATAAATTATACATTGTATAAATTACATACATTCTTCTTTTTATGTCAATAAATTTAATTAAAAAAATTATTTTTGGACACCCTGTATAAATAATTATGTTAATATTTATACTACTGAATAGATAATTAAATTACCTTTCAAATAAGCTATTACACGACCCGTATTCTCATTTAAAAAAATCAACGATGACGTCATCACGCCCACATAGGTGACGTCACTAGTATGATATGTATGCCAAAAAGTCATAATTTAAAAATTAAACTTGACCTGTTTCGGAATTTTTTTCCAGAATCGTCCATTCTCGAGAAAATGAATTAATTCCAACCTTTACGTGCTCACTGTATAAACATCTTTGTAATACATAAAAAAAATAAATATTCCTCTCATCAATATATTTTTAGGATTAATTTCCGCAACATTAGAAATTAATAGTATCGATACAAATGCCATTATCAGAAAAACACGGCAAAGCAGGTAAGAGATATTTTTTTATTCGATAATATTATGCTGATTTCTTAATACGAATAGCTGTACAAATTTTTATTAAAAGTCAAGGACATTTAGATGATACAGAGCTCCAATGTAGATAAAATATTCACTTTAAGGCCGGCCATTGGTAATGTTACAAGTATAGGCGATCCCATCACCTTTATAAAGTACACCACTCATAATCTAGAGCATATATGTATACCGAAAAATGCTTAACCTACTAACAATATATCTCGCTAATTACAGCCATATTTTTGCTACCCTACCTGTTGTGTATTGTTTATAAAAAAATGTGAAAGTTTTGCTTTTTTCTCAATAAATATAAGAGCGTTTATATCTAAATTACTCAAGTATTTAAATGAATTTCATGATAAAAGTCCGTTTAGCACTAGCCTACATGTAACGGAAGGATGTAACGTTAAAAAAATGTGAATTAATAAAGTACTTTTTGCGTGGTGTACTTTTAAAATAAATTTCTGGAATTAATAGAAATTGGCATGTGAAACGTAAATCTTGTACATATAATACACAAAAAGTATAGGAATCTGTAAGAATCTAAGCTCTGTTAATGTAGCAATTATGTATAAGATGGCGCTACGAAAAAAATTAAATAAACATAAAAAATTCAGGAGCGTAATGGCCCGTTTGAAACTTTCCTTAGGATATTTCGGTACTTGACAAATATGAGTTTATTAGGGGTCCGGACAAATAATCCCGGACAAAAAATCCCCACAAATTATCCCCGGACAAAAAATCCCCACAAATAATCCTCACAAATAATCCCCACAAATAATCCCCGGACAAATAATCCCCACAAAAAATCCCGGACAGATAATCCCCACAATTTTTTTTTGACAAAATATCCCCGCAAAAAATCCCCAAGAAATATTTTTGCCCAATAAAGTTGTCAAATGAATGCTTATAATCCAAGGATGGTACTACAGATGAGAAATTTAGACTGTCTGTCCGTCGGTACGTCCGACCGCGCATATAACTACTCCGTCATTATGCCAGGTAGAATGACACATGAGGGGTCGAATGAACGGTTATAATCCAACAATGGTACTACAGATGAGCAATTTGGTCCGTCGGTCTGCTTGACCACGAATATAACTCCTCCATCACTGTACCAGGTAGAATGACAAATGAGGTGTCGAATGAAAGCTTATAATCCAAAGATGGTATTAAAGATGAGAAATTAGACCAAGGATGTCTGTCCATCGGTCCGTCCGACCGCGAATGTAACTACTCCGTCATTATGCCAGGTAGATTGACAAATGGGGTGTCGAATGAACGGTTATATTCCAACGATGGTACTAAAGATGAGCAATTTGGTCCGTTGGTCTGCCTGACCGCGAATATAAGTCTTCCGTCACTGTACCAGGTCGAATGACAAATAAGGTGTCGAATGAAAGCTTATAACCAAGGATGGTACTAAGGTTGAGAAATTTGACCAAGGCTGTCTGTCCATCGGTCCGTCCGACCGCGAATGTAACTACTCCGTCAATATGCCAGGTAGAATGACAAATGAGGTGTCGAATGAATGGTTATAATCCAACGATGGTACTAAAGATGAGAAATTTGATCCGTCGGTGTGCCTGATCGCGAATATAACTCCTCCGTCACTGTACCAGGTAGAATGACAAATGAGGTGTCAAATGAAAGCTTATAATCCAAGGATGGTACTAAAGATGAGAAATTAGACCAAGGCTGTCTGTCCATCGGTCCGTCCGACCGCGAATGTAACTACTCCGTCATTATGCCAGGCAGAATGACAGATGAGGTGACGAGTGTATAGTGAACGGTTATAATCCAACCATGGTACTAAAGATTCACTCACGCATTTCGTTTCCGAAAGTTGCACTTTCACGCACGACGTGCGGGAAAGTAAAATACCTTGTAATATTGCATTATAATATATTATAATACATGCAATAAACTAATATTGAAAGTTTGTTTTTGACAACCTTGTCAAATAATTGATTTGTGTATTTTCACTTCTAAATAAAAATCGATATAACTCTATTTTTTGTGGCTTTTTCCAAACGTACGGCCCTAGAATAAATATTATTCCTAACTCGTGCGGAAAGTGTGTTCCTCGCCCGCTATCGCGTCGTTCGGGTCAACGGCAGTCTCGTGCGTGAAATTATCACTTTCCGCACTAGTTAGGAAAATAACTATTTTATGATGTCGATATTTTCCAAGTTATGGGGGGAAATAGTGACAGTTAGAGGTTAGAGTTAGAGCATAACTATTGAATTGTCTCGTTAATTATGAGTTTTACGACAAAAATGTAGGTACCTATAATACAAAAATAGAACTTAGTAGATAGAATTAACTTTTACATAATTTTGAATTTTGATCTCTTTCATTTTTTTTTACGAATATTTAAAATTGTTTCAAATATGATTTCCTACAATTATTTCTTTTTGACAATTTTTTTCGTGCGGTTGATATTTTCCGAGTTAGCGGGAATATATTAAAAAGGGGTGGGGGAGCATAAATATTGAATTGAATCTTGTTTCCGAGCTGCCCCAAATTTTATAATTCTAACCTTTAGGGGAGATCAATAGTGGTGTAAATTTAAAATTGCGACTGAATTCCGCTGAAGGGTTAGCCGTCATATTGATTTTAAAGGAGAACCGTTGATGCTAAATACCTCCACCATTTTCAACTTTTTTGCTCTACTGCTCATTATTTATAATAGTTCCCAGGTAGCAAGACTGTTTAACGCGCTCTATCTGAATCTGCGTTCCATTAGTGTGCAGATGGGTTATAGGTATAGATAGGGCTATTATAGCAATCGCCATTAAACCGGTTTTTGGTACGAAAATAGTGATTAGCAATTAAATTTAAGCATGAATTGTAATTTCGATTACCAAATATCGAATTCCAATTGTGAGTTCTTTCAAAAATCGTGCATGCAGCACTCTGCTTTGAATAACCCTGTTCAAAACATCCTATTTGTGATGATAATTGCTTGTCCTGAAAACGATAATCTTGATTGTAATACAAAAAAACCTATTCATTTTTGTAATTTCAAAAGTATTTGGTCATCATCATCATCAATGGCGTTATAACTCTTCGAGACTCTGCCACATTTTTTATTATTTAAAATCAATACAGCTGCCCACGATGTGATATTTGATACCGTTCACGTTATCAACACCAGTAATAAAAATTTAATGTGTTTCTCGGTCGATGATCGAAATGCCACATCAGCGACTTGTTAATTATTGTGTTTTGACTGGAATAAGAATGTGAATTTTAACCGAATTTTTAACGTGCATACAAAAATTGCACATACAATTTTTTTTGTTTATGCTTATTTTTTATTATAATAAATATGTTGATTTTCACCCATTCGTGAGCAAAAATTTGGTTGTTTTGACTTCTGAGTAATACCAAAAAGTCAAAAATCGTTATAACTGAAAAAACTCGACAGATTTATGCTCGATAAACTCATAATACTCATAAAGCTAATAAAATATTTTTGATCTTTTCGTTTCACATGATTCACTGAGCGTTGGCTTATTTTTTAATATTATTCCTTATTTTTTTTTAATTCATTGAATTATAGCGTTGATTGAGATATTAGAGGCCGTCCAATATATCAATCAACGATTATAGTGAATATGCTTATTTAATTTAAAAATAAAATAATTCTATCCTCTTCTTCTTGCTGTGCCTGTCCGTGACGAATGTTGGCGATCTCCATGGCATGGCAATCTTTATTTTATCTGCAGCAATGCAGGAAAGCTTCACATATGTTGAGTTGAACCAGGTTCTGAGGTTCTTTAACCAGGATGTTCTTCTTCTTCCTGGACCTCGCTTTCCAAATATTTTTCCTTGGAGAATGGCTTGTAGGAGGGCATATCTGGATTCATTTCGCATAATGTGTCCAAAGTATTCCAACTTTTGAGATTTGATGGTCTCGGTTTTTCCCCATTCTTCTGCAAGGACCTCCTCATTTGTGACCCGATCAGTCAATGGGATTTTAAGAATTCTATTATAAGTTCAAAAAAAATTCAAAAAAATATGCTTGAAATATTTATTTCAAACTCTAAGCTCACCCCACCTTAAGGATAGCTATGACACGAATTTGATAGGCAAGCCATGCAAGTCGTTTTTGTCTATGTATGAAATTTAATAAAAAAATGTCTCATCCGGAAAGCAGATGGGTGCAGGTCGACCTATATTCGGATCTTAGACTATAACGTATATATAGTTTCGTAGAGTTTTGCTATCAGCCGTTGATGATTTGCTGATGAACGCTACTCGTGTTATTTCTTTCCGTTCATGTTCACAAGAGCATGTGTTAACAAGTAATTGGACTTCGTAAGTCCTAGGTTTTCATCCAAAGTAATCGAAAGTAGAACTGGAAGTCAATATTTTAACTCTTCGTGTAACTTTGCGTCGATTCATATACGATTTTACTAATTTTGGATCATATTCATTTACATTCATACCATACTTTGAGTCACTTTAAAACAGATACTTGCGGTTGCAACTCTAAAACTGAAGTCCGATGTTAAATTACTCATCTTTAATACCATCCTTCTGTTATAATCTTTTATTCGAAACCTCATTATTTGTCATATCTGTATTAATACGGAGGAGTTGTATGTAGGAGGACAGACGGAAAGACACTCATGAAACCGGAAGTATATATTTGTTCTCGCCTTGCGAAGGCTCGTCGAATAATATATCACTTTTACTATTCCGGTGACTTTAAAACAGTATTTCCGGTCCCATTTGTAAAACCGGAAGTACTTGGTCAAATTTCTCACCTTTAGTACCATCCTTGGATTATAAGCTTTCATTCGACACCTCATTTGTCATTCAACCTGGTATAGTGACGGAAGAGTTATATTCGCGGTCGGACGGACCGACGGACAGACAGCCTTGGTCAAATTGCTCATCTTTAGTACCATCCTTGGATTATAAGCTTTCATTCGACACCTCATTTGTCATTCTACCTGGTACAGTAACGGAGGAGTTATATTCGCGATCAGGCAGACCGACGGACCAAATTGCTCATCTTTAGTACCATCGTTAGATTATAATCGTTCATTCGAAACCTCATTTGTCATTTTCCCTGGCATGATGACGGAGAGAAGTTACATTTGCGGTCGGACGGACAGATGGACAGGCAGCCTTGGTCAAATTTCTCATCTTTAGTACCATCCTTGGTTATAAGCTTTCATTCGAAACCTTATTGGTCATTCTACCTGGTACAGTGACGGAGGAGTTATATTCGCGGTCAGGCAGACCGACGGACCAAATTGCTCAACTTTAGTACCATCGTTGGATTATAATCGTTCATTTGAAACCTCATTTGTCATTTTCCCTGGCATAATGACGGAGAAGTTACATTCGCGGTCGGACGGACAAATGGACCGACAGCCTTGGTCAAATTTTTCATCTTTAGTACCATCCTCGGTTATAAGCTTTCATTCGAAACCTTATTTGTCATTCTACCTGGTACAGTGACGGAGGAGTTATATTCGCGGTCAGGCAGACCGACGGACCAAATTGCTTATCTTTAGTACCATCGTTGGATTATAACCATTCATTCGACACCTCATTTGTCATTCTACCTGGCATAATGACGGAGTAGTTACGTTCGCGGTCGGACGGACAGATGGACAGACAGCCTTGGTCAAATTTATCAGCTTTAGTACCATCCTTGGATTATAGGCTTTCATTCGACACCTCATTCGCTATTCTACCTGGTACAGTGACGGAGGAGTTATATTCGCGGTCAGGCAGACCGACGGACCAAATTGCTCATCTTTAGTACCATCCTTGGTTATAAGCTTTCATTAAATGTTCTAAACATTAATTACATTTTCATTCTAAATTAGACAATTAGACAATTTTGAGTGATATAATTGTTCTTCCCTGGTATAATTTTATAATATTGGGACATGAGAAGTAGGTAACAAACTATGATGAACCAATATGCGAAATAGATTTTTCCAATACTTTTGGTTTAGATTTTACCACGAGATACGAGCACAGTATTTATCCGAGTAAAATTTTCAGCGAGAACCCGTCCTTAAACCTCCTAGAAAATGAAAAGTTCGCACCTCATATATAAAACGATTTCGAGTCATCTTAGCGAGACCGCACCTGCATACCTCTCTGTACTGAAACTAAACTATCAGCTGACTATAAAGTCTGGAGTCCGCGCTTCGCTTAGATATATATTGCGTTATTTTTCCGATAGAGGCAGCATCTCTCGGGAAAGAATCTTTTCTCTCTGTTGCACTGCGACTTGGGGACCTCTCTTTCATACAACGGCCGGCCTTAAGACCAGTTCCAGAAAACAACGTGGTGGTAGATTTTGTTTATTTTTATTCAGGTTCTACGTGCAAATTATCAATACGTATCTTAAAAACGTATAAGCAAATATTTTACGGCTATTTCTACTTTTTCTTTCTTTTCACGGCAAATTCCGTGTAGTTAAACTCTCACTGTACTGGTATGGAGATGTAAATATTAGTTGACAATAACATGGTCATCATTAACATAGAGATGGCTACTTCGTGTAGTTTTTGAATATTCTTGGATAGCCGTTACTTGTATAATCGGTTAAATTGTTAATTCAGTTCATTAATAGGATTATTTTTTCAGAAACTATGTATTCAGTTATTACAATAATTTATATACTATACCAGTGGTTCCCAACCTTTTATATCTGGCGACCCACCTTCTGATGTTTTTTCAAATTCGCGACCCATCCCTCACCTCCATCAGTTGTAAGCCCGATACATTTGGACCAATTAGTTCCATTTTCGAGAAAAAAACTGTCCAAGGAATAGAAAATGTCTTGGCAAGTTGCAGTGCTGTTTAGTGTGTGACAAAATAACATTTCTTCTTCAACTGATCCATTGAAACTAAACCTTACTAAGCATAACAAATTAACTTTTTCAGCAATATCTGTACTTTCGTCTAATTGTACAGAATAAGTGATGAAATTATTTCTACCCCAGGTAAAATGAGGTTCTCGCCTGCTGTGTGTGGAGTGCTATTTTTTGCTATTAGCAAAGACAGTTGGTAAGAGGCCACGGTAATTTTATTTATTACCTTGTCACGATGCTACATTCTCCATATTCAACCGAGTCGAAATCAGTGCTTTGAAGAACAACAAACGTATATTTAAGGTTTCGAGATTTTTGGTTGAAATGTGGTTGAAATGTAGTTTTGAAGGCTTCATACTTTCGGAAGAATGAAGGTTTAGCCAAGACATTGTGTATAGGTTCTTCTTCCGTACCTATGAACGTGAAACCTTCTTTCTTCCCTTTCGTAACATTTGACAATACCTACTGGAGGCACTTTAGCGTCATTGCTAGAATATGGACGATCATCTTGGTCAGTAGATTGCAGTTTTCTCTTAACACAAGACCAACTTTTCAGCCAGTTTTATATCGTTAAATGGTATCAAAAGTAGTGAAAATTTCACTACTTTTAAACGAAAACAACTCTAGAAAGAGTATGTTACTCTGTCGTATTTCACTGTCGTATGTTACTACTCGGGGAAATACCAGAGCCAGACTGAGAACAAGAATCAAGTGTTTGGGTCTGAGTAAGAGAGCCAGTGGGAGAAAACCGGTCTGTATGCTACTCGGCTACTGTAAGAGCCACGTCGCGACCCACCTGAAATCCGCCCGCGACCCACTAGTGGGTCGCGACCCACCGGTTGGGAAACGCTGTACTATACAATAAAAACTAATAATCGAGAAAAGAAATAAATTGATAAAGTGATTTTAATAAAAATAAAAAATAAAAATGGATAAGCATTTTTACTTTAGCTTCGTGTTGCAACGAAATGAAAATGGTGATTCATTTTTATTTATTAGTCCTATCTGAGTATGTAGGGTCCACTTTTCGTTGGAATATTTCCGATTTCAGCGTTGGACATATGGGATGTAAATTGCAAATCAAAGAATTCCCTCATCTTCTTTTGCTCCAGCATCCGCTTCGCAGTTTTAGAAGCCACCCAGTGGGTGTAGAAGCTTGGCAGTTTTTAATTCAATATTATTTTATATTGTATTACGTTGAAAACTTTGACTTGATTTTAATAATATACTGTTATTTTGGTCCGCTTAGATAACTGTTGAACATATTTAAAACAAAATACTTGGATCACAGAATATACCATGGTGTATTCTGTACTTGGATCTTCCATAAATAATAAACAATAATTAACTTTTTATTAATTTCACGCCTTGAATCAACTACTCATCAAATATAATATCAATATTATTTAATAAACAACTCAAAATATTTTTGAAGTCGTGTCAAATATTTAGTAGCCTTGTTTGTCACTGTCTTGTCACACATTTTGTTCGATTGAGTGCGTTTTATGACAAAGATAGCGAATGCTCGATTTAATTTTTTTCGAAACCTTAATTCATCAATATTTAAAAAAAATTCAAACGCAGAATGAAAGATTTCATTATTACCGATGCGATGGTAGAAAGTTCCTTAGAATAAACAAAAAGTTTCTTTTGAATAAAATATTTGAACAACATCACACTCAATTTTCTTTTCTTTTTCGTCCCTGTAACTTTAAACATTATAAATATTAGATATGTAATAAACATTGTAGAAGTCTTCAGGGAATTTCTACCCTCGATAATGATGTAATCTTTCATTCTGCGATTAAATTTTTTCATAATTACTTATTAGTTTTATCACGATTCGAAGAAAACGAATGCATTTAAAAAGCATTAGAAAGAAAGTTTGAGCCTATGCTCTTAAGGTTTTCTAAAATTGACAAAAAATCTTGTTCCGAATACAAAAATAGGTATATCTATTGATAACTTTGTATACTACGTAATATAAACTATATTCAAAATGTGCATTGTATCGAAACAATCGTACTTCATAAAGATTATAGGCCTGGATCGCGCGTACCAAAAAAAGTTTCTTAATAACCATCCCAAAATGTGTTAATAGCTTACCGGTGTCTATTCGAACAAACTTTGATGTATGGGAACATTGCAACCGGGAAAGTTTTAATTGTGGAACGTGTCACCCTGACAAGTTTATGATTGTGAAAACTAACAGATTGTTTTTTAGTTTATTCGATAGTAAACTTTATATCATATATGAAAAAAATGTATGTGAGACAAATATGTTGGGCACTTTATCAGAGAACAAGGACCACAGAGAAACGACACAACCGCACTAAAAACGTGTACCGTTTTTGAAGACGCATGCACGAACCTGGTTGCTTTAAGTATCACCAACATGCTAATTCTGTCCCTCCTGGTTGTTTTACGATAGTCCGTAGGCGTGTATGGTAAATACTCGACTTAAAAAGTTT